>NC_073693.1:273655690-273795072 GCF_029784155.1 Uranotaenia lowii | reverse complement strand
AGAAACTACTTGTCTCCACGCGCCCGTTTTTGAGTACGGTCGGCATCAATTTGTTGAATTCTTAGATTTTTACGAGAAAATAGAGATTGATTGTTAATAATTCTCTCATATCTTCTCAAGGAATGATTTTTCTGTTTTGGTGTCTTCGAATGAAAATTGCAACATCAAGCGAGCTATTGAATGGTATTTTTAAGGGAATATTTGATGATACCGTTTGTACCTTTAAACCTATTTTTAAAGCGTTTTTACGATTTTAACTGGAAATGTTTTTGGTTTTTTTTTTTTAATATTAAATTTGAAAAGGTGATAAAATTTCAATGCGTTTTGATGTGCTATTTGATGATTTCAGTTGAAAACTGATAAAGTTATGTGCATTTTAGACATGTTTTTATTTCAACGATGACAATAAAACTATTTTCTCGTTAAAATCTAAGAATTCAACAAATTGATGCCGACCGTTCTCAAAAACGGGCGCGTGGAGACAAGTAATTTCTGGCTAAGTTCTTAGAACTTGAATCATACTTCAAAATGTGGTATTTAGTATATGGATCCACTTGCCCCATTTTACCCTAGAAATTCTTGAAATTAAGGAAGAATAAAACTTGAAATTGCGATAACTTCTTAAGACAAGGTCGTAGAGACTTAGGATCTAGTGCAAAATGTGCGTATTGAGTATCGCAATAAATGTTGTGAACATCATATTTATGTAAGTTCAAAATTTACAATAGTTAAATACAAAAAACAAATTTTAAGTATGTTTTAAACTAAAAGCTTTATAACTCGACACTGAATAGAGATAGTGCTCTTATTACTTCAGCCAAGTTTCATATTTTGATGACATCTACAACTTTGTAGAACAAATTTGGTCTCTATCTCTTCAAACAAAAAAGTTAGTGTTTTTATTTTTGTCGTAGCAGGCTGTGGCTAACTTTTGATACTTTCACGTTATGGGAAACAATCTTTCTAGTAAATGTTCTGAAGACAACTTATAGCTAAAATGAAAGACAAAGGCACCAGGAAAAAAGTTCCATTTTAGGCCCTTTTGGACCACTGTGCAATGGCAGCTACCTCAGAGGACCCAAGCGATATTAGCTATCTTAGTCCAGCACATTTTCTGATAGGTTCCAGCATGCACGCTATTCCCGAACCAAATTATACTTCCGTTCCTACGAACCAACTGGACCACTATCAAGCCATGCAGCGGACATTTCAGCAATTCTGGTTCCACTGGCGGTCCGAATATTTGCAGGAATTGCAGAAAGACACTATTCTTCATAAGCCAAACAAAAACATTCGGCCCGGGCGTTTGGTGTTGATAGTAGATGAGTTCCAGCATCCAATTAAGTGGCCGCTTGCGAGAATCCTAAGTGTTCATCCAGGTGCCGATTCTTTGACCAGAGTGGTGACGTTGAGGACAACCAGAGGAATAACCAGCCGTCCAATAACCAAAATCTGCTTGCTGCCAATGGAGAACTGCGATGACGAGGATCCAAGGAAAACGAACGAAAGTGAAGATAACCAAAACATACGATCTAATGTAAACACTTAGCTAGGTTTGACAGTTGAAATGTAAACATTCAAGGTGGCGGCTATGTTCGCACTGTGCGTAACGTACGTAACACATTAGCTAGGTTAGCATCTCACAACTCTATAGTTTACACCGTCTTGCATATGAATATTAGCGCTGAGGAATTTACTTTGTAGCAATTAGATATAGATTTGGTCATTATATAATTAGCAAGCAAATAGAACACATCATCATCATCCTTCCTAATAAATCGTTTGATTCCAATAAATTGTGTTTCCCCAAATGCGGAGTTTGATTTGGACATTGTGACCCAGGATCAAATCTGAAAGTGCTCATGAACCAAAGTGACGGATTATAAGAACCCAACCCAACATTGTCATTTTTGTCATTTTTGTCATTTTTGTCATTTTTGTCATTTTTGTCATTTTTGTCATTTTTGTCATTTTTGTCATTTTTGTCATTTTTGTCATTTTTGTCATTTTTGTCATTTTTGTCATTTTTGTCATTTTTGTCATTTTTGTCATTTTTGTCATTTTTGTCATTTTTGTCATTTTTGTCATTTTTGTCATTTTTGTCATTTTTGTCATTTTTGTCATTTTTGTCATTTTTGTCATTTTTGTCATTTTTGTCATTTTTGTCATTTTTGTCATTGTTGTCATTTTTGTCATTTTTGTCATTTTTGTCATTTTTGTCATTTTTGTCATTTTTGTCATTTTTGTAATTTTTGTCATTTTTGTCATTGTTGTCATTTTTGTCATTTTTGTCATTTTTGTCATTTTTGTCATTTTTGTCATTTTTGTCATTTTTGTCATTTTTGTCATTTTTGTCATTTTTGTCATTTTTGTCATTTTTGTCATTTTTGTCATTTTTGTCATTTTTGTCATTTTTGTCATTTTTGTTTGTCATTTTTGTCTTTTTGTTATTTTAGTTATTTTTGTCATCATTTTCAAATTTTAAATTCACCGTGTTTAAACCACCAAAAGTTTAAACTTTAATTTGTTTACTTGGTTTTTAATCTAATGAATTAATAAAATTGCAATTCTTTTGTCGGGATTAATTGTTTAACCAATGATAGATTTTCTTTATTCAGAGATACGAATCGTTGAGGTACCAAATTTCAATATTTTTCCCGACCTTGAGGTAGTCCAAGAAGTTTCAGTGAGTTTGATTTTATCGGAATGAGAACTACCGGAAAGAAAGATAATCCGTAACAAAGCGTACATTAGACTCTCGTTAATCAAGTTATTTTGATTTCACCAGGGACGAATTCCATGTTAGTAGTGAATTTTTAACATTAATCGAGAAAGTAAATTTAAGTCCACTCTTCTCATAGTTTTGTATTCTGAAATATAGGTCTAGTGGTAAATGACAGAAATGAAAAAGATAGTTGAATTTTAAGTTTCTGAATTTTATTGGATCTGAAATATTTTTTTAAGCATTCGGTAAATTATTTCCATTTAAAAAATAAATCAAATAATAATAAAAGTTTGTTTCTTTTTCAGGTTTACCTTTACAGAGGATTTCAAGAAAATGGTAAGTTTCTCTATATTTCTTGTGATTGTAAATAAAAATATTCTTACACATTGCATTGACTTTAACCCTGTGGGCTGAGAGTTCGAATTAGATCTTTTCGGAGCCTCCCGTGGAGTTCAGCCCACAATTTTCGTCTGGCTGAGCTTAAGTTTACCCTGAAACATTTTTGGGAACTGCCAGCCAGCAGGCAGGTGTAATCGATATCATCCTGGAGCTGACTGGATGTGTTTATTCGGTGTCCAATCTGGTTCTCGTTTCTGTTTTCTTCGGGGGGATTTTCGCTTAGACATTGTTCGACAACGAGCCAATTTCTATCTATCCAGGCTGAAGTCAACCGGAAGGTAGACTAAATAAAAAAAACCTACGGCAACGGCAACAAAAATAAACCTGAACTTCCACCCCCGTTTCTTTGCTGCATTTTGCTGTTGTGTTCATCTTCATTGAAGCCCCCCTGAGGCGCCTTATGAGAGAATCTGCTTTTGCTTATTTCGTTGGGGCTATATGGTGGATATACATAGAATAAAGCTGACAGTTTAATGCAACCTGATTTAACCTCTCGAGCTTAGCCTGAGCCGCTTGTTTTTGTGGTTTGCCGTTGATTCCTGATGCGATTAGGTACCAAGTCTGCGAATTAGATGTCACGTCACAACAACCCACAATCCGAGAAACTTACAGCGGAATTCAATTGAGTTTTTTTTTATATAAGTGACTTAAATTTTAGCATTGCAAAACGTTATTCAACTCGTTCTAATTATTGACTTTTTTCAAACGATTCCAAATTTTAAGATTTTTTTCTTATGTAAATTAATAAATTAAGTTAAAATTTCACATTTTTATATTCATTCTAGAATAAATATTCAAAACCTTTACAAAATTCACCCACATTTGAACTATAATCGAAACAAAAAAAAAGCCAACATTTGAAATTTTAAATTGTTGTTTTGTCTACCAAGTTGAAATGTTCACTGTCTTTTGTACACAAATGGCATTTTTTGTTAAAACAGCTGAGTACCCTGCACGTCGTATTATGATGATTATGTTTTAAGTAAAACATAGAAATTGAAAAATAATTCTTTTCAAATAAGCATGAAAATCTTTTTTGTCATTATTTGAGAGGAATTTCAGGACAATTCTTAAAATTCGAAAACAAATTTACAGTTAAAAATGGTCTAAAATTGTTCACGGAGTACCAATAATTATAAAAGCATAATAAGAATAAACGATT
The DNA here is from genome assembly GCF_029784155.1 of Uranotaenia lowii. Classification (NCBI taxonomy): domain Eukaryota; kingdom Metazoa; phylum Arthropoda; class Insecta; order Diptera; family Culicidae; genus Uranotaenia; species Uranotaenia lowii. Next base: position 273,790,786 of record NC_073693.1, on the reverse strand, counting down.
GCTGTTTTATACTGTTGGATCTTATAAAATTGCTATCTATTTTAATAAAATTTTGAACAGGAGCTTGAAATTAATATGCAATTTTCGATTTTTTTTTATTTAGAATACAGAACTCAAATCAAAGTATTAAATTTGAAGAGACATTCCTTTTACATTCAAACTAATTGATGAAATGAGTCAATGGTAGTTTAAACTTAATTATTATTATTATTATAATTTATAAGAGACCTTTTAACCTTAATGATTCTAAAGAAAGCTTATACCTATCAATATTATAATCTAACTGCTAAAAATTATATTCCAAATTAAATATGAAATATAATAAATTAAATACCATCAAAGCTTCTGAATCATTAAACATTATTTATGACCACCACTTTTTTTTAATGGAGTCACTCAATTATACCAGAATATTGGGGTATAGCGGTAGTTCTGATGACTAATAGGTTCATCCATTTTGACAGAATTTCTCCTTCCATTATTCGTAGTAACGTTGAATTCCACGAAAAAGATAAGATAGTTAGGAACAGAGAACAGGATCAAGAAACGGAATCAAGGATCAAGATATAGCATTTATGATCAGGGATCAAGATAAAAATCAGGGATCAAGATAGATAGAGATAAGAGATCAGGGTTCAGGATCAAGTTCCATAATAAGGATCCGATTCGGAATCCGGCTTCAAGGTCAGAATCCGGAACCAGTATAAGGATCTAGAATCTGAATCAAAGTCAATGATCAGCAAACGAGATACTGCATCAGGAACAGAATACCCAATCAGCATCAGTATCCATTACTAGGATTGATCGATTTTAGATCGATCTTTGAGAGATAGATCTTTTGAACTCATAATTCCGTTTTTTTAGGATCGATTCTTTAGCCGTGGAAAAATCTATTAAATCGGTTTATTATGGATCCGATCTTCCGATCTTAAAAAGTTTTTTTTAAATTTGTTCCGGGTACTTTCACATTCAGTATCGTGAGGAATTTTGATATCTGCACCATCCGAAAGACTGCTTTTTATTATTGGTTTTACCTACCAATATAATCTAGACCTACTTAATAGATAACGATTTTGACCTTTATATTAAGTATTCCAGATTGCATGGATTTATGCAAGATTGCCCGGTTTTTCAATGTTATCATCGAGAGAAGTCCGGTGCGACCTGGATGCTGGATATGGTAAAAAATGCTATGTTTTATTCAATTTTTTTTTAAACAAAATTCATCAAAAATCTCAATCTAGTTTTACATTTTTCTTAAAAAATGCTTTCGAAGAAAAAAAAAATCCAAATAATTATTTTTCACTTTTCTTTTATATTTTTTGGATTATTGTCTGCCATTTGCTCAGATTTGCCCGGATATTGCCCGGTTTAGGAATGGAAAATTTAAACCAATTGTCCACTTTTTGAAAGGTTTTTCAAATAAATTTCCCAGAATTTCCCAGCCTTGTTCCGTGCGAAAATAATTCTGGAATGCTTATTTTTTATTCGGCTATAAGGGTATATACGGGCGCCAGTATTGGCGAAAAATTGGCCTCAGCCATAACCTCAAACTTTGATGAGCTGACGGCCTCACCAGTGATGCTAGGCGCGTTACTAAATCAGTATTTGTTTTTTTTTTTAAACGAATTATAATATTTCTGAATTGATTAAATTTTTAACAACAGCTAATCGTTTGAATTAATTACGGGGCGTCTCTAATAAAATTGATGAAGATAAGCCATCTTCCGCTAATGAATTTTCAAGGTGAATTTAAAACATCTGCAATATATTTTCATGTACTGCTCGGTAAAGTAAAAAGTGTTGTTTCCAACTTCTAAACGAATGCAAAATCATTCACTGTTACAAAAAAAAAGTAAATTAATAAAAGCCACGTTGATGTTGACTATGAAAATATTAGCCTGCATGCTCTGATTATTTATAACATTTTCACATAATTCGCTACATCGTTTAAGTGTGCGATACAGACAGTTGTTATTCAGTTCAGATAAATGTTGCGTTTAATTTCATATTCTAATAGAAATCTAGGGGAAAGTTGCAAATTCTCAGTACTCATGAAAACGTTTTTCAATAAAAATTCAATTTAAAATATAATCATTTTCCAAATATCAATGCACTTGGCAGCCCTGACCACAAAAAAAATTCAAAACAAGAGCATCTGTGTGTCGCTTTTCCACAGGGCGAATTTGTCGATATTAGTACCGCAAAATCGCGTTTATCGTGCGCCCTTCTCAAAAATTGATTCTGTTCTCCCATGGTTTGAGGTTAGGGCTGAGGCCTCCTGCTAAGGTGGTGTTCGTGTAAAACTGTCAATATATCCTAATACTCTAAAGGAAAGCCTGATTTTTTCATCGAATGCTCAAGTAATCGAAAGCTCCATAAAAATGACACTCGAAAGCTTACTCAGCCTTAAATCAAGAACCTATTGCATTTTGCTCGGGTCAAGAATTAAATTCTTATCGAAATTTTCAATTTTCATAGTTGAAGCTCGATAGGAGGATATTCAGCTTTTGCATGAAACCACAATAAATAGAATTTCTAGTCTAATAATGCGTTTGTTTTATACTACATTTGAATTATTACATTCCTCAAATTAACATCTTCTCCTAATAATATTTAACAATTTGGATTCAGAAGAATTGAACTTTAGATTTCGAGAAGATAGCTTAATACGTTACTTCTGTACTATTTATGAATTTATGGTATTTATAAACACCTTTTCTTTATATGTCATTAATACTCAACCAAAGTCATGTGAAGTAAAACATTCTGATATTGAATTTGATAAAATGTTGTCATTCTGATATATTTGATAATTAAATTTATGGGCTTTCCTTTCGTCTTCACTATTTACTTTAAAATAAAGCAGCCCCCAGGAAGCACCCTCCCAAAACACAAATTTAAAAGATCGATCGTGCAGAGATCGATCCTTTTGCTTCGATTTTTTTAGGTGAATCGATCCTAGAATCATTCTGATATATCGATCTTGGGAATCGATTGTGGTAATCGATCTTTTCCAGAAGATCGAACAATCCTATCCAGGACAAGACATAGATTCCAGGATCAGCATCAGGGTTCTAGATTAAAAAAAAAATGAGGATTAGTATCCACGATGATTTCAAATCAGGGTCCAGGATTGAGGTTTAGAAACAGGATTTGAATCAAAGTACAGGTTCACGGATCAGCAACACGATCCAGAGTTTGGATCCCGAATCAGCATCAGTATGTATCAGGAATCGGGATCTAGGATCAGAATTGTAGATAAGGCTGGGAAATTAAATTGAGGGATCAAGAAATACGAATAAAGCATATGATAGAGCATCTTACTTGTCGGGTCCAGTTTCAGGATCCGGATCCAGAATCGGGATCATGAGCTAGAACCATGATCAGATTTTTTTTTTATTTCCAAAACCTTAGTGAATTTGTTTTGGCTTCAGTGTTGTAGAATACATATATTCAAATATATAAAAATGTTCGAGGATAAAGCGATCTTTTTAACCATCTAAAAGCCAGATTTTTATTTCGATGAAAAATTCACAAACGTTGAGGTTAATCTTTGAAACAAATTTTGTTCTACGAAAAGTTTCTCGTTGGTGTACATTTTTCCATATTTTCGTTTCCGAAAATTGTACACCCACAGGGGCTGAAAAACAAGATTTTTAGAACTTTTTCGTTTGTAATTTTTACACATTTCAAAATTTTTTTCTAAGTTTTGAAACTTTATGAGACTATCTCATAGCTTTAGTTGAATATATTTTTTGTTAAAATTGTTCTACTATTAACTGAGATATTTCAACTGTTACAAAAATAAACTCGTTATATATTTGGTTGTAAGTTACAACTTGTGACTTTAAGCCCAAACTGTCAATAATTTTTCATGAAGCATAAAAAATAATAACTCAATGAAAAATTTAGCTGTAGCTTTTAGCAACTGCTTATCAAACAGTCACCATTTATGTGGATTGTTAGATTGGCGTGGTTTAAAGCAAAGTGTACAAAAAGTTAGTTAAAACAATGATTGGTTTGGTTTTCTGCCGATTGAAGTGAACCCCGTCTAATGGCGGGTTTGGTCTTTAGCGAGTTTATTAAAAAAAAGTAATGCCAAAATTCCAAATTTTATTTATAACTAGCTGATCCCATACGAACTCCGTTTCGCCTTCAACTTGGAATATATCATGAGCAGTTTGTATGAAAGTTAATTGCCAAGCATTTTCCAGAAGCATTTCCAAATTAATAAATAAGCAATAATTGCAAAATATTTGACGAACACTTTTTATGTCGTGTGCAACTAAATTTGAAAACAGGAATCAAATGGCCGTGCCAAAAACCCCCGTGTATGAATTTTCGTCTCGATGTGATACAAACTCACTTAATTATTGCAAAAACAATAGTAACAGTTATTGCAAAAGCAAATTTAAAAGTTATTGCAAAAACAAATTTAACAGTTAATATTGTGGACCCCGTTTCTTGTCTTTCGATACAAATATTGAAATCAGACATCACACTTCCATCTGTACCGTTGAGCCGTCAACACGTACGCCGGAGCATCGTATCGTTGCTGTGTACCTGCAGGAACATTTTACATTATTTATTTTTTCCTTACCTGTATTTCAATCAGCACTTTTCAGTGCTAAAATTATTTTCATTTTCTTTTATTCATATTTTCTCTTTTCTTTCCAGCATGGGGAAGTCTTCGGCCGGCTCAAGGGCCGGAAGAAAACGGATTGCTGAACCTAATCCAGGGCCATCTGCCAAAAAAGTTGAAATTTCCAATTCATTCGATGTCCTTCATAACATCGGTGATGAGGAAATATTCATATTTAATTCTGATAAGAGTACTAAGAAACCTTCTTCTTCTTCTTATACTCTTAAAAACGAAAAGATTCCACCAATAACGGTCACGATTCCTGACTTCAATGCCTTTCGAAAAGAAATCGTCACTTCCGTCAAGGATGTGAAGATTTCTTTTCAGATCGGTCGAAGGGGAACTGCTCGTATATTGGCGGAATCTTTTAATGATTTTCAAAAAATTTTAAATTATTTGAATAATAAAAAACACCAATTTTTTACGTACGACACTAGAGGTGATCGTCCTTTTAAAGTTGTACTTCGTGGTCTCACCGGCGATCAGACACTGGATGAGATCACAAATGAATTAAATTCTTTGTTAGGTTTTTCTCCAATTCAAGTAATTCGAATGAGGAAAAGAACCAACACGAATAATACCAGTAGTGTTGGTTTTGCTCCTGAACTTTATTTGATCCATTTTAAAAAGGATCAGGTTAATAATTTGAAAATTTTGGAAAAGGCTCGTCTTATGTTTCATTGTCGAGTAAAATTTGAACCTTTTCGTAAATCCCATACCAATTTTTTACAAAATATTACGCAATGTCGTCGTTGTCAAGCTTTTTGTCATGGCACTTAAAATTGTAGAATGAATGCCAGATGCATGTTTTGCGGCTCATTCGATCATGAAAAATCTAAATGCCTTTTTGGTGGTGATAAGCCAAAAACAGAATTTTTTAAGTGTGCGAATTGCGCAGGTAATCATTCCTCGAATTCTCTAGATTGTCCCGTTAGGGCAAAAATTGTTGCTTCTAGGAAAAACCCCAAAGTTTCCAGAAAAGTTTCTTCTCTTCCTTCCTCTTTTTCGTCTACACACGTCAGACCGGCAAACAACCTGCCTGTTCGCAGTCAGCCTCGGCCTACATTGGAATCACGGCTGGGTAATACCCGAAGTGATTTTAATGTTACCTGGGCTGATTCTGCGCCACAGACTCGTTGTTTATCGTTCTCAGAGGTGGTTGAAAATGGGTTGCCCTCTTCAGGTTTAACTAATAAAAATGGGAAAAAACCAAGTCTCAACGTTCATGCGAAGGCTTGGGAAAATCCCCGAAATTCAAATACTTTTTCTTCTCCTTCCTCTTCTGATTCTAACAATTTTGTTGATTTGGGTGAGATTACTGAGGAAAAATTAAAATTTTTGCATCAAAATTTATTGGAAATGATGCAACTTATGTTGAAAGCAAATTCAATGTTTGAAACTTTCCAAACTTCTTTTAATTATGCTAACAAAATTATTATGACTTTACGATTACCTCATGGATCCAAATAGATGTTTAAATATTATGAATTGGAATGCTAGATCTTTGCTGGCTAACCAAGATGAATTCTTTTTATTTTTGAAAACTCAAAACATACATATTGCTGCCATCACTGAAACTTTTTTAAAGCCAGACAATAACTTGAAAAGCAATGCTTTCTTTAAAATTTTACGTAATGATCGACTTGATCGACAAGGTGGGGGTGTAGCTATTGTCATCAATAGTCGTCTCAAATTTAGACTTCTTCCTTCTTTCAATACAAAAGTCTTAGAAACAATTGGAATTGAATTAGAAACTTCTATGGGGAAAATTATAATTGTTGCCGCATATTTGCCTTTTCAATGTAGCGGTGAACAGAAAAATTTTTTGAAGGGAGATTTACAAAAACTCACCAGAAATAAATCTAAATTTTTTATTATTGGTGACTTTAATGCAAAACACCGATCTTGGAATAATATTTCATCAAATTCAAATGGGAATATTTTGTTTAATGACTGCTCTGCAGGTTATTATACTGTTGAATATCCTAATGGGCATACTTGTTTTTCTTCAATTAGAAATCCCTCCACAATTGATTTGGTTCTAACGGATTTAGGCGAGCATTGTAGTCAATTAGTTACTCATGCGGACCTCGATTCAGACCACCTTCCAGTAACATTTTCTTTATCCCAAAGTCCCATTGAAAACCCTTTAAAATCAACTTTTAATTTTCAAAAGGCTAACTGGGAGCGATATATGAATTTTATTGAACGTAATTTAGATGTAAACGTTCCATTGAATTCAATAGAAGATATTGATTTGGCTGTAGAAAATTTGACAACTTCAATAGTCAATGCTAGAGCCGCTTCAATACCTAAAGTTAAACATAAATTTAATCAACCTTTAATTGATGATGATCTTCAGTTTTTGATACGACTGAAAAACATTCGTCGACGCCAATTTCAACGAACTAGGGATCCTTATTTGAAATTAATTTATTGCGACCTTCAAAAAGAGATCAAACGTCGTTTAAATTTCATTCGTAATGAAAATTTTGCTAAAGCAGTAGAGGACATAAAACCCTACTCAAAGCCATTTTGGAAATTAACAAAAATTCTAAAAAAGCCCCAGAAGTCAATTCCTACTTTGAAAGATGGGGATAAACTTCTTTTAACTAATTCAGAAAAAGCTCAAAAATTAGCCCAACAATTTGAGTCTGCTCATGATTTTAATTTAAACGTTGTAAGTCCAATTGATGCTCAAATTTCCCTAGAATTTGATGATATTCTTTCTAAGCAAATTGTGTTTGAAAGTTCTTGTGAGACAAATATTGATGAACTTAAATTGATTTTCAAAAAATTTAAAAATATGAAAGCTCCGGGGGAAGATGGGATTTTCTATATTCTTATTAAAAAGTTGCCTGAAAGCACTTTAAATTTTTTAGTTAAAATCTTCAATAAATGTTTTCACTTGGCTTATTTTCCCAATAAATGGAAAAATGCCAAAGTAACTCCAATTTTGAAACCTGGAAAAAGTGCTTCAGAGCCTTCAAGTTATCGACCAATTAGTTTGCTTCCTTCTTTAAGTAAATTATTTGAGAGAGTTATTTTGAATAGAATGATGATTCAAATTAATCAGAATTCTATTTTCCCTGATGAACAATTTGGTTTTCGTCATGGGCATTCTACTACACATCAACTTTTGAGTGTAACTAATATGATTAACGCTAGCAAATCTGAGGGTTATTCAACTGGTGTTGCTCTTCTTGATATTGAAAAAGCTTTTGACAGTGTTTGGCACAAAGGTTTAGTAGCTAAATTAGCTCGATTTGATTTTCCTGTATATCTCACCAAAATTATTCAAAATTATTTGACTAGCCGAACTTTGCAAGTAAGCTATCAAAATTCATGCTCTGAAAGGATACCCATTAGAGCTGGTGTCCCTCAGGGTAGTATACTTGGGCCTATTTTATACAATATTTTTACTTCTGATCTTCCTGATGTACCAGAAGGAAAAGGTAGAAGATTATTTGCTGACGATACTTTGCTTTCAGCTAAAGGTCGAAATTTACGGGTGGTACGCAGTAGATTGCAACAAAATTTAAATTCCTTTTTGAATTACTTGAAAATGTGGAAAATTTCTCCTAACGCTTCCAAAACTCAACTTATTTTATTTCCCCATAAGCCAAGAGCAAATTTTTTAAAACCTAATGAAAATCATTCCATAACTTTTAATGGGGTTTCTTTAGAATGGTCTGATCACGTGAAGTACCTGGGACTTACACTTGATCGGAATCTTACTTTTAAAAATCACATTGAAGATATTCAATCTAAGTGTAATAAATATACTAAATCTCTTTATTCTCTCATCAACAGGAAATCCAGGTTGTGTCTGCGAAATAAGATGTTGATCTACAAACAGGTATTCCGACCAGCGATAAGGTATGCAGTTCCGATTTGGTCTAGCTGCTGCGCGACGAGGAAGAAAGCCATCCAGAGGATTCAGAACAAGGTTCTGAAAATGATTTTGCGGCTTCCACCTTGGCACAGCACCGAAGATCTTCATCGGATTGCAGGCATTGAATCTATCGAAGAGATGGCCAACAAAATCATCTCCAACTTCAGAGGCAAATCGATGCAGTCTTCCATCGCAGAGATTCGTTCTCTCTATAATTAGTTTTAATTTAGGATAGTTTTAGTTTTTAGTAGTAAGTTTAAAATATTTTTTGACATTACAGGATGTTCTCCTACATAAAAATACATGATTGCACTCAGCAAAATTAATTCAAATAAATAAATTATAGTGATTAATAAACTATAGGGCTCTGGACAGTTCATCATTGAACTGAACACCTAATTTAATGTAATAATGTAATATAAATGTAATGATGAATTGGTACAAATAAAGACATATTTAAAAAAAAAAAAAAAAAAGAAATCAGACATTAATGGACCGTCTCAACCCTAACAACGCAATTATTGCCAAATAATTAAATCCCTCTCAGTGACCTCTTTTACAATCTCTGATGTCTGAAATCAATTGTCCTTCCCTCAAAACTCTCATATGCAAATTTTCTATCCAATCCATTGCATAATAACGTAAATATCATAAAATAGTAGAAAATTAATTAATATTGATGACCCCTTTCGTCGACCCCTGGGATAAAATTTGATACCTGAAATCGATTGCCCGTCCCTCAAAAGTCTCGTGTATAAATTTTCATCTGAATCCGATGTATAATAACGTTCATATTGTAAAAACAGTGAAGTTTATATGGACGACCCCTTTGAACGACCCCTGACTCAAATTTGGATAAGTGAATCAATTGTTCGTCTCTGATAAGTCCTATGTTCAAATTTTCATACAAATCCGATGTATAATAACGTCAATATCACTAAAAATTTAAAAACTTATATGGACGACCCCTTTTGGCGGCCCCTTACATTGCATTTGATAGCTGAATTTGATTGCTTGTCACTCAAAACTATCGTGAATCAATTTTCATCTCAATCCAACGTATAATAACGCCAATATCGCAAAAAAAACATTTAACAGTTAATATGGACGACCCCTTTGGCCTACCACTGTTCCTAAATTTGACACCTGGAATCGATTACTCGTTCTTCAAAACATTCATGTGCAAACTTTCTTCAAAATCTGATGAATAATAACGCCAATATCGCAAAAATATTAAATTGTTGATATGGACGACCCCTTTTGCCGACCCCTGTCCCTAAATTTGATATCGGAAATCGATTGCTCGTTCCTCAAAACAGTCATATGCAAATTATCATCAAAATCCGATGTATAATGATGCTAATATCGCAAAAATATTAAATAGTTTATATGGACGACCCCTTTCGCTGACCCCTTATACAAAATTCGACACTTGAAATCGATTTCTTGTATTTCAAAACACTCATATGCAAATTTTCAACACAATCCGACGAAAAATAACGTCAATATCGCGAAAACAATATTTGTCTAGTATGGACGACCCCCTTTAGAAGGGGTCATCCGAAAATCTTAAAACATTTTTCATCTTTCCTGGTGCTAATCAACATCCATGCCAAATTTCAGATCTCTAGCTCTTAAGACGGATGAGTCTATAGAGGACAAACAAACAAACAAACAAACATACATACAGAAATTGCTTTATATATATATAGATAAGCAATTGAAATAGTGTGCACAATTGTTTTTATATAATTGGAAACGTCTTATTACGTTCATGAGCATCTAACAGAAAGTTTAAAACCCAGGTTATGTTGAGTGGTCCAAAAAAGTCCAAAGGTAGGACCTATTTTCTACATGGGTCGAATTACAATTAAAACGAGTATTTTTTGTTCTTCGAGCTTGCAAATAAGTTTTCAAGTGTTTTATCATGGCTGTGGACATGTTGGTAGTAGTTGAATTCATCACAGCTATGCATAAATCCTCTTGAAAGATGACTCCAATAAGAGACTTCCTCTTGAAATGGGCTTGATTCGGCCCAACTGTGAAAAATCCAAAATTATTTTTCAATTTTCTCTCCCTTAATAGTTTATTAAAATGGGATGTTAGATATGATTAGAATAAAAAAAAGTAGCTAAAACTTTATTTGTTCAAAATTTTCATGATTAACATGATTTATGAGTGAAACATTGAAAAGAATTGGCAAGGTGGTCCAAAATATGTACCCGATCCAAAATATGTCCGTTACCCTAATAAAAATTGTATCAAGGTCACTGAAACATGAATTGGTGGTAAATTCTCGAGCTGGTGAGTTTTTTTCCAAATCCAGAAAAGCTTTCTTCACAGTGAACCTAAAAAAAACTGCGTTGTAAAACTTCCTAGAAATGATGAATATGGGCCTAAATCTACTCGAAAAATCAATATTGAGACATAATTTGGTTTTATCTGCCATCTACGACTTAAAACTGGAAAAAGTATGGTTAAATAAAAAAGAAATCAAAGTTTTTGGAATCCAACCTGTTATTTTCAGATTCAAAATTAATCCAGATCGTTTGTTTGGTGGTTTCACGATATGTTCATGAAGAAATTAAGCAGTTTGATTTGTGTTAAAATGCATAAGTGGTACTGTTTTTATTTTGCATTTTTTTCATCGTTTGGGTCCCCGACGTCAATTGGTTCATCAAAAAAAAAAAAGTATACTTATGCTTAATTTATCCGTTAAGCAGTTAAAAACTAATTGTAGAAGAAAATTTTGATGAATTTCAATCATTCATATTTTAACAAGCAAAACACATACTGGTACTATTCTTGTTTCGCTCACTGTATTATTCTGATTCCTGAAAAATATAGCTTTCAAAATTTGCTGGAAATCAAAAATAAATTTTCTTAAATTTCTTTTAACGTTTTGCTCCTGGGTTTAGGCACGATCCCTATCATTTGCAAAAATCATAAAAATAGATTTTTTTTAAGTCCATAAAATACACCATCTAAAATAAATCATGTGTATTCCAATTATATTTTTTTATTCTTTTGCCATAAAAATTTTCTTATTCTAAAGATTTGCCGAGACGCATTTATTTTAAGATACTATTTCACACACATTTCACCTAAAATCTTGACTGGCAGCTCAAACGATGTTCATAATATGGTGAAAACATAACTTCTTTGTTATTTATTCGACCAGATAATGTCTCACTAATGCAAACATCATTTATCAACCATATTGCTGAAAAAATAAAAATTAAAACTCGGAATACTCACGGAACCAAAAGAAAAATGTTTTATAAAAGCTTTAGAGACCAACATTTTACTGCATAATGATTTTATCGAAGATTTAAAAATTAGTCTTGATGAGGTGTCTTGAACATAATAATAAAGATTTTGGCAATGCGGATAGAATTATGATGCCTCAATAATTTTCCGCCAAGTTCTTCGACCCTTCCTTATGGATAGGAGCAACTTGTGACACTTTCCAAATTAATGGGAAAAGTCCTGTACACAGAGAAGAATTAAGCAATTGAACCAAACGACGTATAAGTTTGCTTGAACAGGTCTTCAAGAACGTGTTGGGTATCCCATCAGGACCTAAGTGTAAAATATGCAATGTGAATTTAACGAATTATAACTCAAAATATAAATGTTTGAAATTAAAGATGACAATAGAAGAATAAATATTAAATATTTATTAGAATCTCTGACAAAAAACGATTTTTAATTAAATCTCTTCTATTTTTATTTAAATAAAAATTTGGAGAAAAATGTCTTCAAATGATTTTATGATGAAAAAATCTTAAAACTACAATTTGATGCTTAGTTTATTCATTTAAAGCAAATTTCTACATCATTTAAACCAGGTTTTTTTTTAAATTAGTTCTTGAAATAAGAACAATTTGAAAACACATTTTTCTTTTTGACTGAATATATTTATGATCTCCTTTTCATATTCTTTTTGACATGAATTTTTTTAAAAACGAAAAAAAGAAATATTCCAATTAAGTAGAATCAAAAGAGTGGTTTAATCATTCAAATCATAATATGAATTTCAATCTATCAATCAGCATTGTTCCTAACATTATTTATGATTTCTGTAAATATTATTTGTATTTTCTCGATAGGTTTTTAGTTTATAGATTCAATAAGACAGTTATGAAGTGCAACGTAAAGTTCACTTGTGTTTCATTCAAAAATTCTCACTTCAGATGCATTTTCTGCATGAAAAAAAAGTTTTAATGAATTTATTTTGGGTTATTGCTATAAAGATTTTTAATATTTTTATTTATTAGGAATCCACCAAAACTTTGCTATACATTGCATTCAAACACTCAATTTAGGTTTTTTTTTCTAATCTGATTTGGTTCACTCAATCTGAGTTCAAATTTAAAATGTATTACCTTATTTATTTACAGTTTAAACAGTTTATATTATTTTAAGTTCGATCGTTAGAATGATCATTCAACTTTCCAGATTTTCCAAAATATGTTCACAAAAATCATGTGATTTTATTTTTGGCAATTGTTTGAAAAAAAAAAAACTCTTGCATACCAACTTAAAATTTGAGGTCTTAAATTGATTGTCCTGTAATATAAGAAAACAATATTCAACGAAAACCGACTCAAAAATGGTTTGGTTGTTTATTTTATCTACTAAGCGAAAATCTGTCAATCTGTCAAATCTGTCTACAATGTCATATAAATTATATAATTCAAATCCATAAAATGAAACATGAACTTCAAATTGATTATCTAAATTTAGATTCTGGGCAGTAAATAATGTTTTGGAATGCTCGGGCTTTTGAAATAACTATAAGCATAGCATAGCTTGATTTACCACTCACATCCACCTTGACTTATAAAATCCGAAAATTCTTCATATTCAGTTTTCTTAGTTATACAAAAAATATCTGTTTTAGATGGCATTAAACCACTTTCATATTAAATCCACATCGCCAATAGTTGCTACTCCGCGATTGACCGATCCATCAATTTAATACATGGTCAATAGATAGTTAGCAAAAATAGAGAAAGGGATGAAAGCGCTTTAGGACCAAGTTCACCTCTGCATCCTATCAAATAATTTAGCTAAAAAGAGTGGGTAAAAAGATATCTGGATCTGGAGACACTCCGAAATTCTCATATTAATTCGAACAGAGGTAGTAAATACTTCAACAGTGGCACTTCGATTTTTGTTTAAAAATTTCTTCTATCTATTATTGTTTGAATTGGTTTGTGTTTTACTAGTGTTAAATATCTGAGACCAATTCAGTAATTAGTGCTTCTACCTTATTTGTAATAAAGTTCAGCTAAGCAGTTACAGAGATATGAAGTTTGAATCTTTGAATCTTTTGCTAGGATTTTTTTGTTGACATACCAAAATGTTCGTCAGATTCGGGCTTATTTTTTATTTGGTTTATACATATAATCAAAAATTGATTATCATTCTCGAAAGGTCCTTAAAGTCCCTTTTCAACAAAAATAAAATAATAATATAGAGCAAATATTTTTGAAGATTTTGAAAAATATTTGGATTTCACCATTTTGAATTGATTCCTTACATCTAGTTTTCCACACATGTTCAACCGAGTTCATTGAATTTCACCGCACATTAAAGCCCGAAACCCGCCAGCCAAATCCGTAAATCCTCCTTCAGGGGTAGTTTTTCCGAACTCCCAAGTAAGCAGCAAAGAAATATCGAGCAGGCAAGCAAGGGGTGAATGAAGGAAAAACATTTCCCACCCGATGATGCTGGCTGGCTGACTGGCTGGCGTGTATGTTGCAAGAAAAAAAATTATAAAGAATGATGCCAGCAATGCAGAGAATCATTGTTGTCTGAAATCTCCTCCGTATTCCGAAAATAGCTGCAAACGGATGTCAGCTTCGATGCAATGCAATGCAATGTGTGTCTGTCTGTATGTTCTGTTTTTGTATGCATCTGACGATGCGTATTTTGGACGGTCGAATGTGAGTTTTGGTAGGAAGGGGGGAATCCAAAGGAAGATTGCATTGTGAAAAATTAGTTTCCTTGGTGCTTGACGGGAGTCGAAAATTTACGATCCGAGGATGAGGAAACTTTTCAATGGGATTCCTTAATTTTGCTTAAATCGCAAGTTTTAGTCTCAATCTCTCATCTTGTTTGAAAAAATTCAAATAACTAAGAAATTGGGCATTTATAAGGATTTGGATAGCGACTTCCATTAGAAATCTTTGTTCAGTCCATATGGAACTTTAAATTCACGCAGAGAGGAGACAAATTATTTGAATGATATTCTCAAAAAATCGATGTCGCTTATTAACAACATGAGAAAGTTTCTAATGGCAAATATTTGCCGAAAGATGCAATTAGATGCCAAAACATCAAAAGAAGTTCAACCGAACTTAGACACTTAGACAGAATGTTTCGAACTAGTAACTATTCATTTGAAGTTGGCAATCATTTCAGATTATTCATTGAGGACGTCAACAGCAAGTTCAAAAACTCAAAAGTATTTACATTGTTTGACAATGCAAAAAGCAGCTCCTACACTCTGTCCTTCGTAGCGCAGCTGATAAATTCCTCCCTCGGGGCAACAGGAATTTTCCCTAAAAGGTGCTGAAGCAAAGAATAGAAGCGAAATTCGTTCAAGGGCGATGTTTCTTCTCCATTCTTAATCTGAAAGTTCGCTCCACAATCGAAAGTAACATCAGCAGCTAAGTCAAGAAAGAAAGAAAGAAAAAAGTGGGTGACGATGAAAATTGTTCTATGCACTTTTGTCAGACCGTCGCTTCACTGCCCTATGTCAAGGATTTTCTTTGTCAGCCATCTCAGAGTACCTATGTAAGCTCAAGGGATGAATTGGAACGAACGCTGACATCTTCAGGGAGATGAAACGTGATTCACGAAAATGGAAAATGGCGCATTTCGAACGATTGTTGTTTATTTAAATAGCAGGGTGCAAACTTTATTGTAAAAGCTCGTAATTTTGGAGCTATCGGATAATCCAAAGTAGACTACTTTCGGAAAAATTAAGTTGCATTATAAGATTGATTATTAGGATAGCTTAAAATTTGACCCCAGTTACCTTCAAAAAGAATTTCAGGTAAAAAATAAGTAACTTCATTTCAAAACAAAAAAAAATCATAGTTACTCTATCAATGCTATGGGAAAACGATAGAATTTACGATAAGACAGTTGAAAAAATATCAATCTGATGTTATTTTAGCCCATTTCTTGTAGATTTTAGCGTTTTTTTTTTTATAAAATTAAGGGAAAAAATTAAACAGAATATGAAACAAAAAATAAATAACTCAAATGTTAATTTCACAAGTTTGGTATTTTACGGAAACATTTAACATAAATTTTCCTAACCTAACCAAACAAGTTCTAAACTCTTGAATCAGATTTGTTACCATTAACAAAATTCACAAACGAAATCAAATAAAATTTAAAACTTACAATGCCGGCCAAAAGTTTGGGATCACCCACTATAAAACATGCTAATTTTGATCGTTCATATCTCAGCCGTCTTAGGACATAATGCAAATCTTCTGATTTCATTTGAAAAATAATGAGCAATAGCTATTTCGGAGGTATTTTGCCCATAAATAATGTTTTTGTTTTTTTTTGGGTTTGACTTGTAGGTGACGAAAAATAGTGTCGCGAGTTCACTACTACAAGCTACTAGTGTTAGTACAGGTAGAAATGAGTTTAGCACCGATTTTGACTTTCGACCGGTCAAATTAAAGGGTTTGACTTGTAGATGACGAAAAATAGTGTCGCGAGTTCGCTAGTACAAGCTACTAGCATTAGTACAGGTAGAAATGAGTTTAGCTTCTATTTCAATTTTCGACTAGTCAAGTGAAAGTGTTTGACTTGTAGGTGACGAAAACTAGTGTCGCGAGTTCGCTAGTACAAACTACTAGTGTTAGTACAGCTAGAAATTAGTTTAGCTCCGATTTCAACTTTCGACCGGTCAAGTGAAAGAGTTTGACTTGTGGATGACGAAAAATAATATCGTGAGTTCGCTAGTACAAGCTTCTAGTATTAGTACAGGTAGAAATTAGTTTAGCTCCGATTCAAACTTTCGACCGGTCAAATGAATGGGATTGACTTGCAGGTAACGAAAAATAGTGTCGCGAGTTCGCTAGTACAAGCTACTAGCATTAGTACAGGTAGAAATGAGTTTAGCTTCTATTTCAATTTTCGACTGGTCAAGTGAAAGTGTTTGACTTGTAGGTGACGAAAAATAGAGTCGCGAGTTCTCTAGTACGAGCTATTAATATTAGTACCGGTAGAAATTAGTTTAGCTCCGAATTCAACTTTCGACCGCTCAAGTGAAAGAGTTTGACTTGTAGATAACGAAAAATAGTGTCACAAATTCACTTGTCCAAGTTATAAGTGTTAGTACCGGTAGAAATTAGTTTAGGTCAAACCCTTTTCACTTGACCACTCGAAAGTTGGAATCGGAACAAAACTAGTTTCCACCTGTACTTACATTAGTAGCTTGTACTAGCGAGCTCGTGACACTATTTTTCGTTACCTGCAAATCAACCCTTTAACTTGACCGGTCAAAAGTTGAAAGCGGAGCTGAACTTATTTCTACCTGTACTAATACTAGTAGTTTGTACTAGCAAGCTCGCGACACTATTTTTCGTCATCTACAAGTCAAACCCTTTCACTTGATCGGTCGAAAGTTGAAATCGGAGCTAAACTAATTTCTCGCGGTACTAGCACTAGTAGCTTGTACTAGCGAACTCGCGACACTATTTTTCGTCATCCACAAGTCAAACCCTTTCACTAGAGGGGTCACTAGAGCTGCGTTTAATTTGTTCTTTCTCGTTCGACGCACTCGTGCGTGTTGAACCCTGGTCTCAACAAACATTTTTGTAGCTATATTCTTATGGTGTTTCGATATACGTTCCGAAAACATTATAGAAAGATTGTATGAAAGTTGAAAAAACAGCATTTACCTACCAAAGTGGAGGCAATATACGAACATAAATTTCATTTCTTTCTTAAACGACAAAAACTAGATGAATTGCGCGTTATCCGACACCTTATTCGTACCTATCAGAAGAATGCAAGAGAGCGCAATATTTTGCTCTCATAGCCTTCAAATGTGCCAGTGAGCGACAATATTCTCCAGCTCTCTCATTGATCCATATTACTCAATACCCATCAGAGTTTCAGCTATCTGGATGCACTGCTGGTTGTAGAGAGAACATGACGTTGATTTTCTCACTTGAAGCACGTGTGAGAGCAAAATCTTTTCAAAACTTACAAACATGGCTGACTTACTATCATAACCGATTTAAACTGACTTTTTTTATAGGATCTAATCACAATGCAGTAAGAATTGCGATTCTGAACACCATTGTTAGAGACTTGAATTGTCATTTCTGATACGATTTCATGTTTGCTGGGAGTTGGCGAACAGTCATTGAAAACAACTGTGATCGATGTTTGCTCTTGGGCTCGAGCCCACGAACATCGGCTCAAGAACAACTGACTTGCCAACTGAGCTATATCACAAGCCCTAGAAGTTTGATGCGTCTGATATGATCATCAGCCGAAATTTTATGCTGAATGCAAAGTAAGTACCGTAAACTGGTGGAACTTTGATCAACATGAAACTTTTGCAGATAATCATCATGAACTTAGTCTGAAAACTTTTTTCTACGTTTGAAAGCCTATAAATTGAGTTTCAAATAGGTTTAAATAGGTTTGTAGTTGGAGTTTTTTTTAATATTACTTAAAATGTAGTTTTAAAGTTTTAAAATATCTGTTTTTTTAGAAGACTCACAAACAAACACCTCTCCTGATAAAATGAAAGCAAATGGGTTATTTTATTTGTATTTTTAACCTTTTTTCCTTTGTATTAGTATAGTTTAAGAGCCGTTTTTACGGTCATTCTATGATATTTTTGGATATTAAAAAAAACGGACATATTCTATGTGAAAACCTGTATAGAAAAAATGGCTAAAAACTCTGTCAAATGGCTAAGTTTGAATAAAAAAAAAAAGAACATATGAACAGTGAAAGGACCTAGGCAATTGCATGAAGGTATTCAATTGTTTTTGAGGCCAAAAAATAATGAGAAATATGAGAATTTTCCCCTAAATGTATACTTTGTTCATCTTTTGAGTATATTTGTTTTTAAATGAAAACGTTGAAAAAATCAATTGAGTCCGAACAAAAATTACTGTTTTTGATGTTTCAAACCTTCTGTGCTGATTGGCATCCAAATAATAATTTTGGAGATAATGAGATACGTAAAAACAATAGTGATCAAAATTACCCCGAAACATGATATCTGGTATTGTAACAAACATTTAGTTATAGGCTAACTTATGGGCATTAATGTCGTTTGAAAACTCTGCTATCAATGATTATGCTTCATACTCCTTACCTTTAGGATTTTAAAACTTTTAAGTGTTACAAAAAAGCATCTCCTTCCAAAATTTTCGAAAATGAATTAAAAAAGTGATCAATGTTCCCCCAGTTTACGAAATAACGAACCTATAAACTTCTTTCTATTATAAATTTTTTTTGTTATCTTATGTCGTTATATTCATTTTTTTTACAATCATCCGAATGGTAGAATCATAGATTTTAAGACATTTCTCGAGAAATTCGGCAGTTTTGGCTGGTTATTGATTCCCTTTTGTTTTTCTGCTTTGTTGAACCGCTTCGGTTTATACCCGTTTGCTAATGACTCGTGCGCCCAATTCATTTTAACGTATTTCAAGCTATTTTTCTTCGCATTTTGATTTGAAGTTCTGTTTCGAATATCTACGGAAACTTGCTTTTTTACCGTCTTATCGTAATCAATCGTGCCCTCAAAAGGATAAACAAATTATTAAACCCTAAATCTGAATTGAACCCTTTTAAACTTTTAAGAAGACGGAATAACTTTCCAAGCAGAGAAATAGCTATCTGTTAAGGTTAATGAGAATGCGTATCATCAAAAACCCTACAATTCATCTGAATATTATGAGTTTATATTCTTTATGTGAAAAATGATACAGGGATCTAACAATATTGATACCAAGTACGTATTTTATATCGTTCCATACAACTTTTATTTTATCTGTTTTTCGAGTTACTTTTTTTTTGTGAAAAGGTTCATATTTTTACTCCTAAATGTAGGCAGCATCATTATGCATTTTTTCTTTAAATATAACAAAAAATGATTGCAACCGACATTTTCAGGCTATGATAGTTTAATTACATCGTAAATTTGACTCAGATATTTGGGCTTGGGCTTAAAATCAGTTGGGTGATCAAAGTCACTGCGAAACGTGAAAAAGGGTTTTTGGTTAAACAATCAATTGTTACAAGTTTAACCGCTCGAAAATTTTGAAATTAACAGATTTCATACTCCTTATCACAGCGAGTACTTAAGAGCTTTCAGGTGTCCAGGTGTTAAAAAAGACTGAAAAACAATATGAGTGAATTTCTCCCAGTTTACGGAACGTAAATTACGGTATATGAGTAAATAGGAACACTTTTCAAAATTTTTTCGTAATGTTTCTGTAAAATTTAGCTATTAGGATTTACTTCAGAGGGTGTGTTTTGTGGGATTTAAAAACTTTTTTAGGGTTTTGTTTTTGAAAATGGTAATCGTTGTGTTGAGTCTGGAGCAAAAATGTTCAAAAAGATTTAATTTATTGTATCAAATCATATTGAATATGACACATTCTTCATAACTCGTCATAATATTATAAATAGTACCTAAGTTATTGCTTAGCTTAGCTTAGATTTGTTGACTATCCAGCTTAAATCATTGAACTCGATATGCTGTGTAGAAATTTTTATACATCAGCAATAAAAAAAGACTTCCGATATCATTTTTAGTTAGACTTCGTTCAACTTACGCATTTCAAATTCCATAATCGCTGGCGTGGCTAGGCAGAACAAGTTGGCAGAACATTATTGGTGAAAATGGATCCTACTCCGTGTTTGATTGAGGCCATCAATTTTGTGCAAGGGCCAAATAACTGGTGCTTCGGATTAGCAGTCAATGAAGGAAATATGAAGGAATGTTAGTAGAATACTTTTTAGGTTCAATAAACAACCTTTTGCCCCTATATGTATGTTCTAAAGCCTAGTTTTGGAAAATTAAAAAACAATCTGTTCATCAATCTGTTTCTACTCTTCGTCTCATATTGATCTCGCTTTACGAAGAAGAAAATAAATGAACCAACTTTAACAAAACTTAATAATTCATAGCATACAAATGAGATTTACGCTCAAATAGAATATATCCCAAATAAACAATTTTCGTACAAGTTCGTTTCAAGCTTATCTTTCTTAGAAATTTCTGAAGAAGAATAGAATCAGTGCGCTTAAATGAGGATAAAACTTAATTGGAAGAACATCTGCGGAACATTACTTACTTTTGACGTAGAATTTTTAAAAATTGTTGTTAAAGTTTTTCAAAGGAATAATAAATTATATCATTCTTAAGCAATATTTAGCAGAAAATTGTTTTTCAAAGGTTCTGATGAGTTTCCAAGATCTGCATGAGCCCTCTCGTTAGCCTCAAATCGAGCGAGCGAGAGGAACCCAAAACCAATCCGAGAACAATGCCAATGGTTTGTATAATTTACGAACTTTCTCACACATAAATTACATCATACGACCCTCTAGCATCACCATCATCACCGGCATCGGTTTTGGTGAAGAGAGTTGCAAAAAAAAAAGAAGTGGTTAAACGTAAAACAGTTGCTAGGGAAAATACCACATTGCATTGCATTCAAATAAAATGGCAAGCCGAAGATAGTGAAGAGAGAAATAAAAAATAAGCGGGGGTGCCCATTTTATCGAAAACGGTTGCCAGGGATTGGAAAACTCGTATCGGTTTTTTGTGAATTTCAGGAAGAAAATGACTTTAAACTAATTTTTGACAAAGACTTTGAAGAAAGATTTAGAATTCTAATTGTGAATCTTGAATAAGAACTAAAAATTACCTTACCTAATTTGAAAAAATTCATAGAAAGTTCGCAACCCTGATTGTAGATAAACATATTATGCCACCCAAGAAGTCATATTATGCTAGGGATGAAGAAATCCACTGTGGGAGAAATGATGCTGATGGCAATGATGATGGCGAAGTTGATGATAATGATTGTGATGCTATCAATCAACGTTCCATGATTGTTGTTGTTGTAAGATTCAGTCCGATCTCCGATGTCGAATGAAAGGGCTGCTTGTATTTTCATTTGCAATTGTAAACCAAGGTATGTTTTCTTATGTTCGCTCAGGGACTAATGACTTAGAATATTTTATGAAACGAGACCAACAAAGGATCGTCGATCCTAGGAATTCATCAGTTTTTGTAAAAATGATTCAACCAACGATTGTGAGTTGTAAAAAAGTTCAAATTCATTATTCTTCCTGCTCCGTTGCAAATGTTTGACTTCTGATCTTTACGATGTTGATGAAAATGAATGATTCAAGATGCTCATCGAAGGGAAATGGGTTTACTATAGTCGTTAGTCGTTAAAAATGTTAGAAATGGAATGGATTCAGCTACTACCGTTTTGCGATGACGGTCTAACTATGATTAATATTTCCAAACAAATAAGTCATTAAATCGACAGCGTTAAAGCTTTGTTATGAAACAACGCAAGCTTTTGAAACTGCTTTCAATCATCTTATGGGTTTGTAAACCTCTGTCAATAAATATGAGGCCCTGAGTTCCAAAGGAGTATAAGTGCAAAAATGATCGATTTTAAGTGAATAATGTCAAACGACTCTTCATATTTCAAACTATGTTTGGTGATTTTTTCAGATTTTTTTTTTACTTTATTTAGTAAAGTTTCTCATAACTGTAACCACAAAGATACAATGTGACTTTGCCGAGAACTGATTCAAGGTATTTACAGGTGTTTTAACAGCCGATGTGAAGTTTGATGAAGTTTTTCAGTTTTAAAATGTGTTTTGTAGCTGGACCTCTAAAAATCTAAAGGAAAAAATCGGTATCTCTGAAAATTTGCCGCATTAAAGAGGAGACTCTCCACTACTTAACGCACTATTCAGGAAAAAAATCGATAGGTCTAGACCCCACCTAGAGCAATTTTTTTTTTTTGAATATTTGCGAACAAAATACACGAGCAAAATTTTCAAGTTTTCGCATTATGCCAATAATTTTCCTAAAAACTTAAAATTTTACATTTTTGAGCCTAAATTTGTTGAAAGATAACTTTAAAAATTTTGAAAAAAATGATTTTTAATCAAAATTTTTCGTAAAATTGCTAAATTTCGAAGAAAAATTGATAATTTACAACATGCACTGTCTTGAATTATTCTTAAAATTAACTGACAGCACTGTAGGAGATAAATAAAAAGAACGATAAAAAAGGTGATCATTTCTATCGAAGACAGAATGTAGTTTTCAGTTGAATGAAGAAAGTTAAAATTCAATCATTCTTCAATACAATACTTGCTAAGCGGATCCTTGAAAATTTTGTGTTATTTTTTGTGTAAATTTTCAAATTTCCTTCAAAATTTAGCTTTTTTGTCAAAAAAAACTGTATTAGAAATCATTTTTATTAAAACTTTAGAAGTTATTATTTATTTTTGATGGAATGAGCTCAAAAATGTAAAATTAATTCGAACTTATTCGATGAAATTTGTATCAAAAATTTTTAATTTCAAATCTTAAATACCAAATTTTGTGGACCCCCCGTTAGAATTTTTTTTTTGAATAGTGCGTTGAACAGAGGAGAGTCTCTTCTTAAAAGTGGTAAATTTTTAGATATGTCAATTTTTTTTTTTCTTGAAATTGGTATCAGGTTTTTTTTAGTTGGTATTTTTAATATCATCAATTCAGTCATACTCCATTGTTGAGGTTTCCAGATTTTATGAGCACGTATCGGGACCGGAGAAATCTGGGTAATTTGATATAAAAACCTGGCAAAATCTGAGAATTTGGTTTCAAAATTGACGACTCCGGGCAATGTCAGGGCAAATTTTGTCAAAACCCAAAAATTACTCAACAAAATAAAAAAAAAAAAATTTAAAAAAAAATCATCGAATCTCTTCGAAAGATTTTCAATTGTATTTTAGGCTTCCAAAAAACCCTTCATGATTATTTTATAAAATTTTCTCTTTTTTTTTAGGATTTTTTAACGGCTATCAGTCTCGGGTTTTCTTGGAAATTTTGCTTTGGTAGCATATTTAAAACAATTTAAATCACAATTTGTTTTTTTCTTCGTTTCTTTTGTCAAATAAAGTGAATAAATCCGGACAAAACCAGCAATTTTCCAATGAAATCCGGGCAACTGGACCGTGTATTAAATATCCGGGCGAACCCGGATAAAATCGGGCAATCTGGCATCTTCAGTCATGGTACAGAGGTAACATAATCAGCTATCACCTGGTGGGCTCAGGTTCAATTCTTTAAGTATCAAAATGTTTTAGGGAAGTTGAATTTTGATTACATGGAGAGGAAATATGAAAGAATTAATTTGAGGAATGTAATAATAAAATGTAGTTAAAACATTTTATTTCTCTTTAAATACATTTTTTCGTTCTTTTTCAAAAGCTGAATAGCCTTCTACTCAGTTTCGACTCTGGAACTCTGGAAAGTTTCTATTAAAACTTAAATTTTGAGCTAAACAAAATGTTATAGATACTTAAATCAGATTTGAATTACTTTTTAGGTGACCGTTGTATGAAACTTTTAGTTGCTGGAGCATTCAATATAAGTTCAAATATGATTTTCATTGATCTGGCAAATGTGGAATGCCAAAGAATTTGAAGAACGATTGCCATGGGCCAGGTTATTTGGAGGAATTATAAATTCATCAAATTATGTCGTGTGATGAAATACTAAATAAATAAAATAAAATAATTCTATCTATCGAACCGGTTTTGATTCAATGAGAGACATGGTGGTACGAATTATGAAAAGCGGTATTTCGTGTACCACTAAATATAAAAATTTTACTGGACATTCAATTTCAAAATCTTTGGAATTCATAGAAAAAAATTCAAAAGATAGATTCAGAAATAATCCAACTAAATCGATTTAAAAAATCGATAATTTAAGTTCAAAAGATCGATCCAAGATCGACAAATTCTCCTAAAAACGAACACACACATATAGGATCTCAGTGAAACTCCATGTTTCTTTGAAGAGACTTAAATTCTGCTTAAGACTAAAGCGTACATCTTTCAAGAGTTTCATGGCTAGCATCGTACTAATGCTAACACCACCAGCCCACCGAATGAGTACTATGTATGCCGTGACCCAGACTCGATCTCATGACATCTGGTTGAGAAAACTTAAACGCTATCCTCACGGTCGGTGAAGACAGAAAATTTTCTAGATTTTAGATTTAGAAAATCGTACATTTAAATTTATTTCAGTTCAAACTGTAACTACGAATAAATTCAAAGTGCTTCTTTCATGTACTTCACACTTTATAGGATGAATGATTCATTAAAACAACAAAATATAGAATATCAGAAAGTCGATCCCTAATATTAAGCTGGACTATTTTTCTGTCTAAACAAAATTTTCTTTGAATTTTAAATTTCAAAAGACTATTCTATTCTAATCAATTTCGTTTATTTATAGAGGATTTTTACCAACTTGGTCATTCGTATTCTATGCAAAAACTCCATTTAAAACTGGTATGAAAGCTTAGTTAAAAGATTCAATTCACAGATTTAGAGAACGATCTTTATCATTAGTTTTCAGTTCCATCAGCCTAATTCACCGCTTATTTTAACTAAATGATAATGTTTTGTAGAGAAATGAATCCAACTGTGTTATATGAAATTTCAGGGACTAGATAAGAGAAAATCGATATTGAAAAACATGCAAAAAAAGTTCGCCTTGTCTCCCGGTAGGACTTGAACCCACATCTTGCGCCTCCCCGGGGCCCATGTATTAACATTCTACTACAGGAGACCAACCTGGCGTATGAATAGTTTCGCTGACTGAATGTTTGAGTCAAGACCCATCTCTGGGTCGCAGTTTAAAAAAAGATAATGTTTTGGTTTTGACGTTATATGTAGGTTAGGCTGCTGCAAAAAATGACTTTTTGCTCCCATATGTTTTTTCGATACCTTTTGGGTCACCAAGCATCAGTGTAAAATTCGAGATGATTTGGTTGATTCCTGAGTTAGCGCAACGCGTTTTAATTTTGTATGGAAATTTGTATGGAAGAAGAAATTTTGCACATTAAATCAACCAGAAAATTCAAATAAGCTTGAAATGAAGTCGGTCTTTTATTTTTGGTTTTGACTATTCTTAAGCTTCATTTTTTGCTTACATGACAAGCAGCTGAAAATTGCATGGGAAAAGTTATAACCATTTCAAAATAAAAAATCTGAATTCATTGAAAAATATTCAAAAATGGCAGACTTTGCTTGCTAGAGCTGTTAATAATTCCATGAAATGTTTTTGCAAATGCTGTATACATCAATAAATTCTCTGGCAATGTAAAGCAGTTTTTTGAGATATTTAATTTCCATCCTACTGTTACACAGCTTTAAAATAACAGTCAAAAACGATTAAATTTTAAAAATTATTTTTGAAAACAAAAATTTTATTTAACATTCAATATCTTTTCTGGGGTATAATTTAGGTTTGTGTTTTATTAACATGAAATGTACTGCTAGAATCAAGAAATATTTTTCATCCAAAGATATATTTTTTGGAACTTTCAGAACTTTTTTGGCGATTTTTGAATGAAAAAATTTGATTTCCCATACAAATTTCCATACAAAATTAAAACTCGTTGCGCTAATTCAGGACTGGATTGATCGCTTCCAAAATTTCTATTGCTATTTCTGGCAGCAAAAATAACCAAAAAAAGTTATGGGAGGTGTAAAAATTTAAGAATTTAAAATTTCCATACAAAGCTTGCAGCGGTCTAATGTAGGTACTCAACTGGGAATTTTCAATTTGTATAAATTTTTTTTAAACTGACGTTTGAAATCATTCTTTCATTAATAAATTCGTTAAAATACTTTTTGGAAGATAATTTTAATTTTTCGTCCACATTTCTGATAGATAAGTTTTCTCTCCTTAATTTTTTATTAATCAATGACTAATTTGTTGTCATTTGTTGTTCAAGCGATTGAAATTTTTTGTGTGGATTTATACTTGTATCGTTTCATGAATTAAAATTTTTTATTTATGTTGTTTATTTTTGAAAGTTTTTTACTTTTATTGTGTTCTGATGTTTTTTTTTTTTTCAGATACATTTTTAATCAAGAAGTCGGTCATCATATTAATGTACAAAAAAAAACTATATATTTTAAAAATTAATTTATTAACAGCGAGAGGCTAATTACATAATTTTATTCCTCAATCTTTACAAAAAGTCCATATTTATTTTGAGGCAGGTTTAATAAATGTAGATTAAATTTCTGTTTTTTTTTTAAATTGGATTTTTCTCTAATTTTTTTTTCCTTGGACATAGAGCAAGCTAAATGTCCAAAAACTGTTTATTTTTTTTTATCTTTTTTTTAATTTTAAATAATTTAAGCAGAAAAATATTAATTAAACTAATTTAGTGATAAGTTTTTACTTTTCAGCAAATATCCGGGCCGGACAAATCCGGGCTTTTTGATTTAAAATCTTGGCAACAACCAGGCATTTGATTTCAATATTGTCAACCGATAATCTGGGTAATATCCGGGCAAATTTTGTACAAACCCGGGAATTATTCAACAAAAATAAAGAAAAAAAAACTTGAAAAGGAACTTTGTTCATCAAAACTTATCAGCAGATTTTAAATCGTGTGTATGGCTTTAACAAAATCTTTGATTATTATTTTAAAAAAATTTGCTCAAAAACTTTCGTTTTGGAAGCACAAATAATAAATAGGCAAATAAAGTCAATAAGTTCGGGCAAAACCCGGAAATTTTCAATGAAATTCGGGCAACCGGGCCGGACTGAACAATTCCCAAATTTTGTATCAAATATCCGGGCATTCTGGCAAACCCAGTTATTACAGTTAACGTGCATTCGAAAAACGTGCAAAAAAAAAAATGGTGAATAAGAATTTCTGAAATAGTTTAAAATAAAACAAATCAAATTTAAAATAAAAATTTTACCAGCAAAGCAACCTCCACTTGCTTTAATAGTATTTACTAAATCATATAAAATTGTTTCGCTATGGCTTCATGATTTGTACCGATTGACGTGAAAAAATCGCATTTCTCTTTAAAACTGTTTGGCTTGATAACGATTTTGATTGTAAATTATTTATTGACATTAAAAACTTTTATAAATAAAAATTATTTCTATTGTTTTAATTCGTGACTCTTTTCCAAAGTGTTGACATTCATGTCATAAAAATGTACGGATATGTTTTTTTTTTCAAAGTTATTTGGCACAAATTCCAAAAAAAACTGCTGGTGCTAAGACTTGTATGTATAAGTCGGGTTTGCTGGGTATTTTTGATCAATCAATTGATGTCTTTCAATATAAAAATAAAATTTGTTTGTTTAAAGCTCAATTTGATATAGAATTAAATGTAAATAGTTCAAAATCTGTAAATATCAAGTGATGCGAACTTGATGATGATTCCGATTTATTTTAAACGTAGAAGTAGTAAAATTATTTTAAGTCACATTTTTTTTTTCAAAGAATGAATTTGAGATGTTTCCGTTTCGATTATAAATTAATGTTTCTGACTTTTTCTAGTTTGTTCAATTCCTAATCAAATTTGCTGTTATAACTATAGTTGGCATAAGATGACTTTTGAAATAAAAACACGTTAAACGAAAGTAGTTATTATTTAAAACTTTGTTCTTCCTAATGTTAGAGAAGCTAGGCTATTTAGAGAAGCTATTATTTCGTTGATTAGTTTTTATTTTATGGTACGAAAATTAAATTGAAAGATTCAACTTAACAAAACTTTCAAAAGGTATACTTATCAAATTTATACCATGCGCCTCCATTAGAATAGTTCAACATACGAAATCAAATATCCAAAAAAAAAAATAATGGAGACGCTTGGTTTATCTACACATCTACCAGGTGTTCATTGAAGCAGTACGTTTACTACAGTTCGTTACCACAAAACAATTCAAATGCTGTCGCAATCTGTCGCAACGTTGCGAAATACCAGCAATATACTTACCTACTTCCAGTCATTGCTCTTCCCCACCCAAAAGAAATAAAAAAAAACTAACCAACTGCTTTTCCCCCCCAAAATTTACATCCATTAATAAAGTTCTTCTCCCGTTTTTTTCTCGGTTTCATTCCAGAGGAGCGTCATCTCGTCGAACAGAACCACAAAAATGCTCGGCAAAATACCCTCAAAATAGCTCCGGTAGCTAATAAATTCCGATTCCGAAGATAGGCAGCCAACAAGAATGGAAACGCTCAAAAGTTTACTGTTGCAACATCCCCCGACATCGACGACAACGAGCATTCCACCGCCAGTGCCGCCACCCCCGTCTGCCGTCGAATCTCTGCTAATATTCGATGACCTCTTCAAAACAACTAATGGAGGCAGCAGCAGTAACGCGGTCAACGATTTCATCCCACCGCTGGTGCCAACGACCAGCAGCAGTAGTAATAGCTCGACGACGGCAGCGGCCACGACCCCGGTCATTGTGGGGGTGGCAGTGAAGCGAACCCTCCGAAAGCAGCAACCTACTCCCTTCGATGGGAAGGAGTTGGAGTCGGACCCGTCGACGACAACAACAACAGCTGTTTTGCAGGAGCAGAAACAGCAACCGCAACAAAAGCAGGACTCAGTTCCCATGAGGGAACTGAGCCAAGCGGAGATTCTGGAACGGTGGCATCGGGATCTGTTTCAAAGTCCTCCGAAGGCAGCACGATTGGTGTTTGGAGATCGGAGGGAGAACAATGGTGATGGTGGTGATAATGATAATGCCGCTGCTGCGACTGCCGATGTTGAGGTAGACAATGGTGGTCCCCTAATCGATTTGATTGATTTTAAAACGGAGATTGCCGAGCCCGGTGGGGTTTTCGGGAACAATGAGAAGGAGCAGCAGCCGAAGGCGAAAGTAAAACGGGTTACGTTTCTGTTGGATGATGATTTCGACGAACGG
Organism: Uranotaenia lowii; assembly: GCF_029784155.1. Taxonomy (NCBI): domain Eukaryota; kingdom Metazoa; phylum Arthropoda; class Insecta; order Diptera; family Culicidae; genus Uranotaenia; species Uranotaenia lowii. Next base: position 273,761,225 of record NC_073693.1, on the reverse strand, counting down.
GATGAGGAGGAGGAAGAGGATGGAGGTCGAGGGGATAGTGAGTCGGGAGACGATGAATTCGGCAGCGATGCTGTAACAAAAGAAGGTGAATGGGATGTAACTGATACCATCACTGGATTTGAAACGAGTGGGTGGGGGAAAACTAGCGAAGGCGTTGCTGGTAATGAAATATCAACAGAGACTAAGCAAACAGATGACTTTGTTTCGATTTTTGGAAACGGAGGGGAGACGAGGGGAGCGAGGACAGGTGCCACCGGATCCCTTTCTGCTGCTGCTGCTGGTCACGTTGACTGTGTACCAACAACAACAGAGACGGAGGCAAAGGAGATGCTCCAGTGCGCATGTCCGATGTTACATTACGATGGTCACGAACAACATTGCCATCATCATAATCATCAGCAAAACTGCCAGCATCCAGCAGTGTTAGATTCGACAAGTCGAGCCTCAAAGGGGGGCGCAGCATCCCTGGAGCTTCCTCGAGTCTTAGCCACCTTATCAGACAACGGGGACACTAACACAGCTGCGGAAGTGGTGCTGAATTCCGATACACCGATGACACCGAGGTGGGAGAGCAAAATCGACGAAATTCCATCGCCAGAGGACAACTACCGGAGCGTAGAGAGTGCAGGGAAGCAGAACGCATGTGCGGCATCGGCTGGCAGCTCTTCTTCCGGCAGTCTGAAACAGCCTCGGTCGTGGATCGATTCCAGTAGTGCTGCCTCTCGCAGTGTAGATTTTGTTGACGTTGAACGTGATTTCAACGGAAAGGACCAAGTTGGCAGCACGTCCTGTACCCGAACGGGAGCCGAAAGGGTCCTCCGCGAAAGAATCGATGAACAGCCAGAATCCAGTCGTAGTCCACAGCCACTGGTCAAACAAGTAGAAAATGTTGTAACAGCAGGAACGCGTACCTCTGCTCACGGACAGCTGGAATTTGGACAGGAAAACCAGCTCATTCGGGATTCATCGTGTGAAAAATCGATTCAAGTGCCGTCCACGGGTCGGATTCCGTTCAAATCTGGTGGCTCTACGCCCAATTTCCGCGACCAGAACCAGGAGCAGGAAAATTCCTACCACAAAAGTTCGGACAGTGAGAGTGAAAATTATTATGGCACCTGCTCCCCACCTCTACTGGGGCCACCGTCAGCATCGGCAGTCACGTCCCACGGTATCGCGGAAGGTTCTTACGGAAGTCTGAACGTGGAAGTGACCCTCAACGCTCATATCAGTGTTCATGGATTAAGTGATTTTAACTTTTTCAACGCTGCGACAGCAGCTGCTTCGCACAGTCCAGGAAGTCTCGTCGTCGCAGACGGAAAGATTCTGAAGGATTCTGCTACCAATACCAGCAGGAATAGTGGAAGGAACAACACCAGCAACGTTACCACATCGAGTGCTGACAGTGGAATTATTATTATCGACGATGACGTTGACGATTGTGGTGTTAGTGCGGAAGAAGGTGAAATCTGTGAACCAATTCCAATAGTCCTAGGAGCTGGTAGTTCCGAGTTCAGGAAATCTGCTGGTCAGCAAAGTCGGGATCAGGATACCCAAACTTTGTCCCATCTCGAATCTTTTCGATCTCCTTCTAGCCCTTACTCTGGCCCCAACAAATCTACTAGCGAAATTAGTGTACAAGTGTGTGAAAACGAAGATTCCGACCTACGCCATCTAGACGGCAGTGCCCCAACCGATTCTGGCTTAAGTGAAACGGAAACAGATGAACGAAAAGATTACCCATCGTTTTCGTCTAAAAGCAGTGGCTCAAACAATTTCCCCCTTGATAAGAGTGAGTGTTTTGAAGCTAGCAATCGGCTAAAGCGTTTGGAGGAACGCTTCCGTGGATTTGCCTACACTAAGAAAATATTACGTGAATCAAACTCCTCCAGTGGAATTGTACCTCCACAAAATTTGTCATCGTCGCTTAGTTCCTTGTCGACTTTGCTCGCAGATTATACCAAAGACAGCACCAATACCAACTTGGCAGCTTCCGTGCTGCCTCTAACTTCGTCGACTTCTGCACTGCCAGCATCATCGACTCGACCCAACGACAACCCCCTACAGTCGCCCTGGAAAACATCATCACTCAGCTGTCTCCAGAAGGATACTCTCGCTGAACACGACCAAAACTCCCACAGCTTCAAATCAAAACGGATAGCCCCCATCCTACCCCCACTGTCCTCCTCACTTCTCTCCCTCTCGGCATCCTCGCTCCTCTCGCTGTCCTGTATCGATCTCGAACGAAAACAACGACAACAGAAACAGCACCAGGACATAGTCAACAATAACAACACCAACACCAAAACCAACCATAACAACAATCAAGATTCCAATCAGCCAGAACAAAACCTATTAGGAATCCGTACCTCGCTCAATCTAGATCATCCTACCCAGCAAGCCCTATCAAAAGCTTCCTCACTCCCTTCCCTGCTACCTCAATACCTTTTCCCAGCTCCCCTTACCCCAAAACAACCTCTCATCCCCGAAGACGAAGACGCAAACAACAACGTCCATAAATCATCGGAATCAGAACCGGAACATCCCTTCAATCGCGCCACCCCCTCCGAATCCAGTGTCGAATCGGAAGAAATCTCCCAAATCTTCCCCGGTGGAAAACCGCGAGTGACCAACACCGATCTTGAGCTCCCTTCAAACCCCCCAGTCTCCCAAACTCCCTCCGAAGACGAACTCCTAGACCCGGACCTCAGTGACAGTGCCACAGAAGAAGAAACCCTAGAATTTCTCAACCTAGAAAAAATCCTCGCCACCGATCCGCACACCAACTGCGAGTTCGACACAAGGCACCTCGCTCACTACGAACCGACTGTCTACCAGATCCGTTACTGCTACGATGAACTCGAGGAGGAGCTAGAGTGCGAAACCGGAAGTGTCGGGGGCCTCCTCTTGGGACCCCCCAGCGAAACTACCCACGGCCTCCTAATCTCAACCGACGAAAACCATCCGACCGCGTGTGATTGTGTGATAGAAGCCGTTCCCATCTACCGGACCGAACCGATCGATATGCGCGAAACGGCCGGCACCCTGAGGGGACTCCTCAAAAAACCGAACCGACCACCCCCGCTCCGCAAAAACCGGGTCGTCTTCGACGAGACCCGAAATGAGTTCTTCGAAGCGGACTACATCATCCTCATCAGGGAGGATTGCCCGTACGACGAGGAGGACGAGGAACCGTGCACCTGCGGGGAACACGAGCTGGTTCGAATATGTTGTGACGAAGGCTGCAACTGTGGATATCAGCAGTCGGCGGCCTCGGCGGCGACAACTGGCGGTGGTGGTAATAGTGCAACAACTACCGCTGGAACGACGGCCGCCGCTGCCGGAGACGATGGACGGACGCCACCGGTAAGTTTTTTTTTCCTCGAATCGACATACTTTTCCCGAAGTTAACCTTGATAAGAAAACCATCCGACGAGGAATGGAAAGGGTGATGTCACGTGATGGAATTCATTATTGCGTTAGGTCAAAAGCGAACAGGGGATCCCATGCTGAAGGACGATGCACCGATTTGCGTTCTCGTTGTTGTGGGACGAATGGCAGTCCTTCCGTCCTTTGTTGCGTTGTTGAAATATGAATGTAGGTTAGAAATGTTGTCATGGGACCTTGGAACGAAACCCTAGAAGTGACATATGGAATTGATTTGGTTTAGAGACATTTTTTTATTTTGGAACTCTCTTATTGCCTTGTTATCAAATAAAAGTTATAAATTATGTTATAAATGCATTTTTAAAAGTTTTTGCCAAAAGCGGATAACTATTCACTGTGGGGGCATAATGAGAACCCCCCTTTGGGCAGTATAAGCACCATTAATTGGGGCACGATAAGCCTTTTTCTTACTTAGAATCCTGCAGCAATTTCAACTCTAAGAATCAACTGAAGTCAACTTGACAAATTTCATCTGAAAATTTAGGGTATTGGTGAGGTGCCGGAAAGATAATCAGAGGGCTCGAGTTCGATTCCTTGCCAAGGTGATTTTATTTCATTTACCATTCATGATCTATGCATTTTGCACTAAACTATGAGTCGTAGATCCATCAATCAAAGCAAAAACGAAATAATATATGTCTGTTTGTAGAATACAAACAGTTCACATACACTCATACATTCTGTTTCTGGTGCTTTGTTTGGCGGATGATATTATTAGCCGTATAAAGCAACAATCAAAATAATCGATGATGAATGGGAAATGAAAAAATATCACCTAGATCGGGATTCGAACTCGAGTCTTCAGAACATCTTACCAACAAGGTAAATCGTCAGATGAAAACAAGTCAGTTGTAGCTCTCTTATTCAGATGACTTCATCGAGTTGAATTCGCTGCTACATTCTTGGCAGAAAACACTCATTGTGCCCCGATCAATGGAGCTCTGTTCGCCCCGAGTTAACAAATTAAAGTGAAAACACCTTTAAAGAATTGATAACAGAGAAAAATCAAAAATCATTCATCCGCGGTCAAATGAGGATGAATATTGAGGAACAATGTGTACATCATGTTGCAGTGCTTACATTATAGATCAAGATTATTTAACGATCATAAAAGCTTATTTTCCGGTGCTCATAAATTATAATATTTTCGTCACTTGAGAACCACGTTGGTTTTTTTTCAAATATTTCTGTAAAGTGTAAATGAAGATTTCTGTTTTGCTGAAAAATTAATACTATTGCAAGTACGAATCTGTTCCTCATGATAATTTATTTAAGAAAATACGAAAAACTTTTAGAAAAGAGGGATGCTTACTATGCTGCGAGTGCTTGTATCTCCTCAACGTTTCATACAAATTATAGAAGGATCGTATGACACTCACAAAAACAGCATTTATCCACCGAAATGGAGGCAATATACATATGTATTCGTAATCTGTGGCTAATATCAAAGATATTCTATTCTATCAAGATACCCGGCTGAATAGTTTTTCGAACAAGTAGTCTGGGACATCAACTTTTTGTTTACGGTGCTGCCACCAGCGAAAAAGTCTTCAAGCTTCCAACTTGCATTCAAGCTTGAAAACACATAACTTTTGCAGTTTTATTTTTCTGGTTTTAACAGGTTCTTGCATCATGTGTTAAAAAACCGTGGTCCGAACATTATCCTATTTGGATGTGATGACGAACTGCAGCTGTTCTGTACGAATATGAAAAATCAAATATGAATGAAATATGAACAATTAAAATATAAATATGAATAATCTAATAATCTTTAATTTTGATATGCCAACTGTTAAAGACTTTTCCCACCATTTAAAGGAAAGTTCTCACATATAAATTCAACAAAAAAGGAATTAAATTTCTAAAAGGCTTTATTATCGGACACACATTTTTAAACTGGCTTTGTAACTTCTGATCATTATAGTTTGTATGGTTTGTATGGTGACGACATTTCGTCCGAATGTGGTTCGATTTTTAGCACTTCATCCTCTTCGGGGAACGACACCGACTTTAGCGTTTCGCCAGAGTCCATGCGTTCGCAAGGGGCAACGAGATTGGCAGGGTACGCTTCGGTAACGTGGATGCACTTTGTAATGACGAGATTTGGATGCATCTTTGTCATCGTCGTCTCGAATAGAAACTGCCTGGCAAAGATTTGGTTTTAACCAGTATCATTTTCTGAGAAGTGGGTGTTATTTTGAGCAAACCTGGAAGCGTATTAACATTCGGTTAGTTTATCGAAATTTATCAAACTTTCATTTAATAAAATACTTACAATCTTAGACGGTGATTTCTTCACAATTCTACTAGGCTCATCCGAATCCCGTTCGAGGCTTTTGACCCAAACTTGAGAGTGAGAATATCGATGCCGAGTTTTTATCTCCAGCTGGTGCTAGTCGTTTGATCCCTTTGCTACTTTGGATGAAGGCTTATCGGCAGAAATTCTCCCAACCTCCATCATATTCTCACCGTCCTCAAAGTTCCGATGTCTAACCATTCGAAACGGTTCCGCTTCCAGCTCTTCGTCCGAATTGTGAAGACAGGGATTTGAAAACATTTGATTTCAAAGCTCCAATCGATTCTGGTGTAAACAAAAACTTCAAAGCATGCTGTTAAAATTTTCTAATTAATGGTTAAAGCCCTACTCGTCATTTTTATTTTGGCGCTAGTGTTTTGCCCCCAAAATTTCTCAGAAGCCGATAGTACCTGCTAATATGTACAATAAGTACTATAGGAATTGAACGATATTCGACATCTTATTCGTACATTAGACTGAGTCGATTTTGGGTCATTTTTGAATTTTGCAAACCCTGGGGTCTAAAATGCTTTGTTTTGGTTCAAAACTCTTCCATTTTTTTTGCAGAATTTTTAAGTAACGTTTACCTGAGTAAATTTGAACTTTTCGGTTTGTATGGGAAAATCAAATATGTTGTTTTGATAAATCAACATCAGTTTTGTTTCATCTGTGAACTAGAGCCAGTTAATGAATTTTGAGCGAATTTATGAATTTTGCTACAGGAAATTTTCCGCTGAATAACATTTTCGAAGACTTTAACTTCGTAACTTATTAGACAAGAAAAGTTATCAGCTGTTTAACAAGGGTATGTCTTCTGGAAATGAATAACAAAACACACAGTTATCATCACTGCGAAGCTTTTTAGACCATAGGGTTTGAGGAACTCAAAAATGACCCCAAATCGACTCAGTCTAATGAACATCTCGAATTCTAAAGCAATCAATTTGATAAAAAAAACTTACTAGGTATGCCAAAGTCAGATTAGTTTATAAAAGTTTGCATGTGCAAAAGGCTAAAGTGTGTTTTAAGAGCAAGTTTCGATTTTGTATCTTTATTTTTTTTTACTATTGCATGGAAATCAGCGACTTTTACATTATACCCAACATAATAAATCAGAGATTGTATCTCGATTGCAAATTTTCGTCAAACACACATTGCATAAATTGCATTAGTTGACCCTTTAGAGCTTTATAAAATCTTAGAACCGAGTTTTTTTCTGATGCTATGCATGATATAGTCTTGGAGTGTTATGTTTGAGTTTACCTATGCTTTTACAAAATCAATATTTGTTGTTTGGTTTTGATCACCGCATTTTTCTATGGTTTTCTTTGATTGATAATTTTTCGGTGATTTATTTAGGACGAAATTAAAACTGCTGTTTTTTTACGTTTCGGCCTACTGAGCTTCAGCCATCTTCAGAAAAAAAACTTGTTTTGCCGCGTGTTTCCCTAACGGCCGTCTCTTAATATTAAGAGACTTCCGTTAGGGAAACACGCGGCAAAACAAGTTTTTTTTTTCTGAAGATGGCTGAAGCTCAGTGGGCCGAAACGTAAAAAACAGCAGTATAATTTCGTTCTAAATAAATCACCAAAAAATTATCAATCAAAGAAAACCATAAAATCAATATTTGGAAGCTATCGAACTATATTGAAAGAAGTAATTGTTGAATTTAAATTTTTTAGCTATGGTTATTTTGAACAAAATTTGTCAAAATTGAATTCCAATTTTCAGTTTGTAGTAAACCTTTTCCCATGGTCCGATCTAGCATAAATTTGACACGAACCTAACCTTCTGGTAAGCTCATGATCAATTTCTGCCTGACGCGCGATAAATGTATAGTGCTTTTCCCTTATTCTAATAGCTTAACTGTACAATGTGGTTCCTCAATAATAACTAAAAAAGGGATTTGTAAAGGAATCTCAAGTGAGTAAACATTAATCATCTACTTTGAAAATTATTATTTATACTCTTTTAATCGATTGCGAATGATTAAATTATAACGTCCTTCACTCAACTCAAAACTACATTCTGTCTTCGATAGAATTGATCATTGAGCATACATATTTATTATCGTGTTTTTGGTAATTTGCTACAGTGTCGTCAGTTATTTTTTCGACTAGTTCAAGATATTTTGTTTATCAATTCTCAAATTTTCTTCGAAATTTTACATTTCTACCAAAACTTTTGATTAAAATTTATTTTTATCAAAACTTTTGAAGTTGTTATATATTTTTGAAGGAATTTTAACACATTTTAGCTGAAAAAAATAAAGTTTGAATTTCTTAGAAAAAATATTAGCGAAAACTCGAAAAATTGGCTAATGTATTTAGTCGCAAATCTTCAAAAAAAAAAAAAGATCCCCCAACCTTTTTTTTCTAATGAAAAGTGCGTTTGATAGGGAAAAGTCTCTTCTATAATGTGGCAAATTTCCAATGATGCTGATTTTTTTTCAATTGAAAAAAGACCGTGTTGTGAATATAAATTTATTTCGAAAATCCTAACGCAAGATAAACTCAATATCCAGTGCAAAGTTGATTTTAAGGGTGAGGAAATCTGTATAATTACAAATTGATAAAAAGTTTTGAAAAACTGCTTCTTTTGAAAATGCGTTAAAAATTTTATGTTTCATATTTTGAGAGTCTCAAGACGCCAAATGTTTCAAATATTTAACGTCAACTTTCCAATCCACTTCTCAAAATTTATCTACCGTGACTTAAACAGTTTTGGCGGCTTGTTGATTGGAAAGTACAGTTTGAACACCACTTTCTTACACTTTTTGTGGTCATGATTTTAAAAAATTAAAAAAAATACATCCTTGTGCGCAACTTACGGCTTCTAACTTAAGCTTTCTTGGACAGTAAGTGATTTCTTTTAGCATTTCGTAGCTTCTTCCGAAGCATGTTTTTTTTCAATGTTTTTTCTTAGACTTTGAGTAACGGAAAACTGAAGTGTTGTTGCTGAATATTGTCTGAAAAACATATTTGAGTTACATTATGAGGTTTCTGAAACTATATGTTTTATAAAAATCTTTTGGGATACAATTAACTCAACAATCAGAATTCCCTTAAAAAGATTTTATATAAGCTTAATCAGCTTTCGTTGCTGTCTGAAAAGAATGCTAATCAGCCCAAAATTTATGTTCTTCAACGAACTTGGAATTTCATTTCAGTGGCTGAAGAGAAAGCTTATTATTGATTTTTATTGATTATTGATTTTATTGATTTTTTTACAGATTTATTAACAAAGTTACACATACATTTTGGGAATCGAATAACTGCTCTCCATGACACAATAAAATTCACCAGCCTCTCGACCAAACCAGCAATTGTTTTTGGGCAGAAATTCGAAGTATTTAAATTTTTATTGGAAAAGTATTTAAATTGATCTATGAAATGTTTAAAGTCATGAGTGAACGGATTTATGGAAAAAGGAAGTCGATGGCTTTTTTTTAAAGATTTTTTATATAGTTAATAAGGCATCCAAAGTAATTTGGGGGTGCTCAAAACTTTGCAGCACTTATCTGCCAAGGCTAGCAAAAACTCCAAATTATCGGTGAATATTCAGCCGATGTAGATAATCCCAAAAAAATTTTACATAAACGTCAGAAATATTTGACATATCGCTTGAAATTCTCCTAAAAGTTCCAGATGTGATCTTATAAGTTCATTAGAAAGAGCCTAGCAGACACATGATTGCCTTTAAGAAAACGTCGCATAGAAGGTGAATTAAAATTTAGTTTTTAATGTTTCGGCCTTTCAGAAGGCGATGGACGTTTCTGAGTAACTTTTACGTAACATAAGTACCAGGAAATCCCGTGCTTCACTCAACTTAAAACTACATTCTGCATTCGTAAGAAATTATCATAGAGAATACACCTTTAGAGTACCTGCAACGGTTCAGGCGTAAATATTGGTTTTAAGTATACCAGTTTAAGCACAATTTGAAATTTTAGAATCGGCTAAAACACCCACACCCCACCGGTGTAGGAGCAAATTTAAAACGGAAACACTTTCATTGCAGACACGCAATAATTGAGAAGAAAAAACCCATTTTATTAGAAAAATTGCATAAGTTTTGAGATTCACGGTTAGTTGTCTTGAAATTAATTCTACGAATATTCTTTTTGACAGAACAATGATATCAATTATTCTACCAGGATTACATTAATTTAAAAGCAAAAATGACTACACAACGAGGAAAAAAAGCTCAATTGAAACAATTCTTCAATTTATTCAATCAAATTGCTTTGAATTAATAATGGAATAAGGTTTTGTTAAAATGAAATGAAAAAGCAATTTTTTTTTCAAGTTATTGCTGACATTGATAAAGGAAATGAGAAATGTTTATCCCAAAGTCAAAGGAAATTTTAAGTCAAAGGAAAGTATTAAACATTTCTTTTCATTTTTTTTTTTCAAACTTTAGAACGCTGACTGGATTCACTAATTCGTCGAGCCCAAATGAAAAGCTTTTTATTTAATTAGATTGAATCGAGATTAATGTGACATCTATTATTTATACTTAGTATGGTTTTTATTAACATCTATTTTCAATTTATATTACGTATAGGCTGGTTGAAGCGAAAAAAAACATTCAAATAATATCTCAGAAAGAAACTATTATCACACCCAATGTTACCCAAACATGTGTAAAAGAAATCATTGTTGGCTAAAATTTTCTCACCGTGAACTAAATCGGTCTGTCGTATATTTTGAAATCCTGTTCCAAATTTGCATGAATTTGGAACAAAGGCGTATAACTGTTGGGAATTTTGAAATCGATAACTGTGCTAAAACAGCGATTTACGCCACCGGTGCCAGCCGGATTGTTTTAGCGTGGTCGAAAACCGTGTTTTGCATCTACCGTTGGGACAGCCCTTATAACTGTGCATTTATTATTGTGCTACAACAGTGTTGCCAATTATTTTATCGACTAGTTATAGATAAAATTTATTGTTATTTTAAAATTTTTTTCAAATTTAACATTTTTGTCAAAAAAATTTATTTCAAATCTTATTTTTTTCAAAGTTTTTGAAGTTATTATTTATTTTCGAAGAAATGAAATATTTACACATTAATGCCCAAAAATGTAGAGGAGAGCTAAGCAAGCCTTGGTCGAGTGCGGTCGTGTTTTTTTCGATCGTGCATTTTTTCGGGTTGAAGTTTCTGGGAAAAATGAAAATTTATAATGATATTAATAAGTCGTTGAAGTTCCGGTATTTTTTGATAGTATTTCGTCTGGCTGCGGAACTGACTTATATAGAAACAAAGCTTGTGGAAGTCGGGCCTCTTGAATGGTGTTGAAAATGTTTTTTTATGGCTCTCAAACGATGGAATAATTACTTCTGGTTAGGCGGTCTGTCGCGGGGTTTATAAAACTCATCGGAGAAAGTGCAATTCTAGTTGAATCATGATGACGTGATTTAATGTTGATTTGTTGAGTGCAATTATGTTTAATTTGAAGATTTTTTCGTTGTTGGTGCCTAAAAGAAGATAATCGAAAAAACCAAACGAAGAAAATAAGTGGTGTTCTTGTGTTAAAAGCTTTCGTTTTAAATGCTGATGTAACCAGTGTCTATATCTACTAAATTGATGTGTAACGGATGTAACGGTGAGGTCATTCCGATGACAAATAGTGTTTCCAATCGGATTTTGGTCCAGAAAATGTTGAAAATATCTTTTCAGACGTGAAAATCGACATTTCAGCAAGCGAACGGCCCCAGCCAGCAACTAGATGAAGAATGCCGGTGAGAGAATTCCATTTCATTCCTCTTTCCTCTTACTTCTACTACCTCTACCTTTTAGTTTTCGTTATTTGTTTTTTTTCTCTTTCCCACCGCGTTTTGAACAAAACGAAAGAATGGTATGCTTAGTAGGCTCGATGAAATGTTTCGTTTACGTGAAGCTTTCGATAATTGTGTTTCCGCTATTAGCCGCTGCTATGCTTTATGTCGCTAGAAGTCTGCAATTCTAAAATTAATTACGTTTTTAGATTATTTTTTTTCAAAATTACAAACAGGTTCGATCTAACGGAATCCTTTCATAGACCGATTTATTAACATTTGTTTTTCTTTAAATTCAGATGCCTCTTTTTTTATTTCGGTTTTTGTAAGCATGTTCGATATTTTTTGAGTTCATTGTTTCTATCTTAAGTTATTTTTCAACGTTTTTATTTTGTAATTTGTCTTGATTGTCTTAATTGTTGTACTCCTACTTCAGTTGCTATTATTCGTAATAACATATTTTAAAATTTAGAGAGATTGTCTTAAATATAAGAATTAATCATTCAAATTTGTTAAACTGAACTTTTTTCGGAGTAGACTTTCGTAGTTAAACATAAAATAAAATCTTACATAAACCATTGAAATTGTATGACATCATAATTTCTTCATATCTTTTGTAGAAAATTTCCCTGTGAGTGTTATAAAACTACATCTTTTTGAGAGTTATTTATTCTTCTAGATATTTTTAGACGGCTTGTTTCATTACAAATTTCAAATTCACGTACCAAAACCACAAAAAGATTCAATTTGTTTGTATTTCAAAGTTATCAAAGATAATTGGTTTCTTTTATAAAAATAATTGAGAGGCTAGCTAGAAATTGTACAACAATTTTTCAAAACAGCAATCTTAATCCGAAGTCATTTTTCAATGATTTAAGCAAAAATTCATTAAGTGTCGCTTATAGAATAACATTTGAACCTAACGAGCTATGTATAGCTTAGCTAGATAAACTTAATGCAGGGTTATTTGAGCATAACAAACTATGTATCTTTATCTATAAAACAACTATCGGATCATTATCGTTTTGAAAATTTGTTGGTATCTCAGGAATCAATGCTAGGATTTCGAATTAAACTTTCTTGTACGTTATTGTATGATTTTGTTTCCGGAGGACACTTATTTTCTCTTGATCTTGACATTAAAAAGTGATATTTTTACAATTATTCGTAAATATTCCTTGTTTATTGATATTAAAATATTAACATGACTCCAAATTGTTGTTTGATTAATTTTGAATTTTTTTTAGAATGTTTTCCTCAAGCCTCATGGTCAGTGCTAGGAGTTTCAGTAGGAAACTTTAGGAGCGTAGGAGGTGTAGGACAAAATCATCACCCGCAATGCTAGCCTAGCATCTCCCAGGGTTAACCTTTTCCAACTTTATACTAACAATGCTCCAAAACCTCCTCACGTTTATGGATGGGTCGTAGAATCTCTGCATCTATCTGTAAGTAAACGTTGACTAACATACCTTCCCCCTTCCCTACACAGTCCGCAGGGTTCGGCCAGGGCACCTTCAACATTCTGTGAGGGCTGGTTTTTCATTTTAAGAGATTTATCAGGAAATGCAATACTTTTTCAGAAGGAAAGTTGCAATTCTGAGCGACTGTAATTTCATAAAACGGAGAGTTGATGAGTAGCGCCAACCGAAGTTTTAGGCGACTGTTCATGCGAATGCGAATGCGAATGCGATTAATGCCCAAAAATGTAGAATATTAAGTTTTTGGGAAAAAATATTAGCGAAGACCTGAAAATTTTGCTCGTATATTTGGTGTGCAAATCTTCAAAAAAAAGGTTGTTCTAAGCCCCTCGATCAATGTTTCTCATGAATAAAGCGTTTGATAGGGAAGAGTCTTCTCTATAATGTGTCAAATTTTCAGTGATGCCGATTTTTTTCTTTTTAAAAGTACGAAAAATACACTGTGATTCTATTTAAGTTAATCGCTTCATAATATCCTATCTAAAATACGTTCAAGATAGTTTTGATAAAACATTATCAAAAATTTTAATTTTTGGTCAAAACATTTGAAAATTTATTACAACTTCCTTTGACGTTTTTGTAGTTTTTAAAAAAATAAAGTAAAAAAAAATCTAGACAAAATCTGGGAAACTGGGCCGGACTGAACCTTTCCCAAATTAGGTATTAAATATCTGGGAAAGTCTAAATGCTTATTTTATTTTAAATGTATGAAGATAAACCTTAATTCACAGATGCGTACACTTCCTTTCTAGACAGAAGTGTATTGTTACTTTTGGGTCATTTTTAACCTACCAAAACCAATCCCACGGTTAGAAGGGAGGAACCTTCAGTGCGTTTTTTTTAAATTGAACTGCAATTTGAAAAACAGACAAAATACAAGCTTAAACTGGTAAAAAAGCATAGCAATTTGGCAGTTTTGGCTATAACGTGCAGGTTGTTGTAGCAAATGTAACTGTTTTGGCAAATTACATACATTATAAATTTATTTACTAGAACTTTTAGCTGGCTATTGAACTGTCAATCAAATCTGAAATTTAGCAAAACATTAAAATAACTTTTTAAATTTTAATCGCGTTTTTCTCTTTTCTCTCCCTTAGAGAGACGATTGAAGACCTTATACTTGAAAACAGAAGCATATGAATATAACTCATACTTTAATCCTTACGACCGAAGAAAGAATATTTTAGGCGTTTCACATTCATATTGAAACTTATCCTCAAATGGAATCTAAGCCAATTTTCCAATCTGCAAATCTAAACAAAATATAGACATTATTTAAATACATACTAAGAACATCGAAATCATATCATCAGCGCTAAAATTGTATTCAAAGATTTCAAAAAACTTAATGTTGTTGGTGTTTATTTAAAAAATTTTACTTTATTATGATTGTTTTCGAAGCAAAAATGAAAATTTATGCAAGCTGATTTCAAATTTTTTGTTTGACTTTGCAAATAAAGTGAACTAACCCGTGAAAAATCTGGAAAATTTTCCGCAACATCCGGGCAAACGTTTCAGGCCGGACTTGATCCTGATTTTTCATTAAATTATTTAATTGAAAATAAATTATCATTTAATAAACAATAGTCGATATTTTCATCTGTCAGAATTGGCCAGCACGTCAAATTCTAACCCAAGACTAAGTTCATTCTGAGCAGACTTTTATGGCAAAATTGTTACTAATATTACTATCACGCCTTGAAAGCAAATTGTGGTATCATATTGCCCGGATAAAGGTGGTACAATGTCAAAATTTTGGTCTCACTTTTCACTTTCGATTATATTAAGTGTAGGTTTTACCGAAACCCTAATGATGCCTCGCTAAGCCAACGATTTAAAAAAAAGTTTTGAGGACATAACGATGCCACTTTTTGGTGTTCAGTAGAAACAAAAATTTGGCATCGTTGTGGCACTCCTTTGAAAAGGCTGGCTAAACGAGGTATTAAAAATCGTTCAGTGAATCCAAAATAGTTGGGTTTAATTTAATTGTTAATTTATTATCGATTCGATCATACTTAAACGATGTGTAGGTTCGCTATGACAGAACAATCAAAACAAATTTATCCGAGCACTTTAGTTATATGTTATGTTCGATGTTGGTTTTTAGTTAAATTTAAATTCCTACACTTAAAATTTATTTTTTGTTTTCAAAATAATGATATCTTAATGATGGCTATTTTTGCAATCACTGAAAAATTACTATGCCATTAACGAACCAATTTGCTGTTTGTGTTCAGTTAGATTCAATTCTGAACACCTAAATAAATTTGATTTTTAATCATAGGAAATTTAATACCAAATCATGCATTAATTATAAGCTCACTTTTCTGCTCTATCGTAATGAATAAACTTTAATGATGCTTTGTTTTGTTATCTTGACTATAATTTGGGCCTTATTGCCTCATTTAGGTGTTGATTTGGGCATCGAAGTCTGCTCGGGATGTGCAGAGCGTGATCAGCTTGCTTTCGGCGAATGCATTTTTGAACTGCTAAACGTGATTCTAAATGTTTGTGTAACTGTTCCAACATAACTGTTAGATATTTTTTAAATTATCCGTCAAAAATTTGAAAATCCAACAACAAATTGATGGTCTAAATAAGGGCAGTTCACACCTAATTTCTACGCATTTTAGCTTTTAAGGACAAATGAATGAGCCTATTTAAATTCTCTATATTAATAATAATAAAAGGCATTTTAGCCAAACAATTTAAGTTACCGGCAAAATCTGAGACTATCAACGAAGTCAACTTCTGCTTTGTATGAATCGACTTTGTGGGCTAGATTTTTTTCCTATTTGTAGACCAGTTTGATTAAACACTCTGCGTCATTTCTAGATACAAGCAAGAACGAGTATACTAACAGAGCCAAGGTGTAGTCATTGACGAACTATGAGCTCTTATCAAATTGCAAGAATTCACCAAACAACACGTGCAGTTCTAGCCATCGGACATCGCTAAAGGTTAACCGTGCCTGCTTACCTGTCAATGGTCAGTTCTTAATCGAAGCTGAAAGCTGTAAGATTGGTGTTTTAGTTCAACTTGTTTTGTCGTTTAGTTTTTCATTGGATAATGGTGAGACTACACATAAGTTATCAGAAGCATAACAAATGGAAACGCTTGAATTTTCTGTTTATTCTAGGACCTTCGAGTGATTTTGGGTTTGTTTTGCTTGGTTCTTCTTCAAGTCCAAGCTCAGCAAAATCGTCGCTCCAGACTATTTCTTATACCACGAGAGCCCAGCTGGCCCGTCGATGCTCCAGCACCTGCTAATCGCTATGGATTCCGGAGAGCCCAGGTTCCACTGCGAAGGCAATTCGCCCAAAAGAAAGAGACCGAATATCTACCGGAACTTTTCAATCCAGCCGATCTGGCTCCCCAATTCATTGGATACTACAACGAAGATGGTTCGATCGATCCACTTCCAGGGGGTCCGGTAAACCTTAAACCGATTTCCGATGAATCACTAGAAAGTTCCTCAGAGAGTTCGGAGGAATCGGAAGAAGAGGAGGCAGAAGCCAATCATCCTGTTAAAAATAGTGTTCAAAATGATGGTTATGAAAGGATAAATCAACGCCCTGTGCAGAGACAGGAACCCGAATATCTTGGATCCAGATTAATTGGATTGTATAATGACGATGGAACTATAGATAAGATTTGAAAGTATTTGTAAATAATTTCAATAACATTTTAATAAATTTTAAACAAATGGACTATTTATAAAGCAAATAACTCTAATGTTTGCTCCTGATGGCTTGCAAAAACACTGATTCAACTGAAATACGACACCCACGCGATTCCCATCCGCGAAATGCAGCTCTATATTTAGCCATTTGTATTTTCAATATTTCAATCGAATCGATGCTAATAGCAGCATACACAGCACTTGCCATGTCAGAAGGCACACCGGAAGCAGGTCGAAGTCTTTTGCCCCCCTCCTTGAGCCTTGAGCCCGCACATCAATCAACAATCGTTTAGAGCGGAAATAAACCTGGCCTATAAATACCTACCTCTTTGCGCCTATGCTGATGGAAGGTTGAGCTATTTGTTTTCCGCAAACCTACCAGCAACGGGCGGGTGTTTGTTTTGCCAAGGTCAAACAGTTTTGTGTCCTTAGGAAATTGCGCAAATCTATGACTGGTAAGGAATGATTTGGTTATTTCAATTGCGGGAAAGGTTGAAGTGATTGAAAATAGTAAACCAATAGACCGAAAAGGAAGCTGTACTAACTAGTGATTAGATAAAACGAATTTCCATTGTACCAAACATGTATTTCGGTTGCTATATGCTTATTAAACTTATTAAACCGAAACAGACCAAACCTATGTATATGTGCACCCACAAATCAGACTCTACTCCAATAGTGAACTTTATTGGAGGTGAAATTCTCGGTATAAGATTCTATGCCGGACCGGCATTAACGAGCTTTCTGATAATTGGCACATATGTCTGAAAGAAACCAAATAAAACATATCCCATATCATTTAACAAGACAGTTGAGTGTTTTCATTACTTTTAACCTTCCATGATTAAAATCACGGGACAAATATGAGATCTAAATCGGCAGTTTAATTGGACATTTACCTGTAGAATACCGTTACAAAAACGACATATTGTTGATCTTTGCAATCAAGCAATTACTGAATTACAGTTTGATGTCTTTGTTGTCACCGTCATCAGGGTTTACCACCCTTCAAGGTTACCGGCAAGAAAATGCTCAAGATTGTTTAACAACATCAAAGCGCCCGGTCGTCTCAACTAGGTATGCATGTTTGAATGTGCTCCTTGGGGCAAATGTTTGTATAACTATGCGGAGTCCCGAAGGTGCTCTCAACCTTTTCTGCTAGGGGTGGCAAAATTCGCCGCCATCGTCCACTTTTTGTCGAAAGTTTTCGACCCTGTTGTGCCAAATATGTAACATCAGACTACCTGTGTGTGTGTGTGTCTGCACCTTAAGCTGGTGTAAAGTGTTCCCCGTATGTTGTCTGTTCTAGCACCAAAACGACCATTTCCTCGCCGGAAACAGATTTTCAATTTTCACCCCTCTAAGAGACACACACAAACATAGGAAAAGGTAGCAGCTAGCAGCAGGTAAAAGCAGCAAGGATTTCACGGGCCTTTCTAGCCAAACTATTCATAAGTCGGATTATAGATGCCGGAAGTTTTCTAGCCTTTGTGTTCTAGTTTCTAAGATTTTTTTTCTATTGCTTTTCGATACGTCTATCTACAGTGTGTTGCAAATATAAATATAATCATTTATCAACTTCTCTATTGTTTTATTTTTATCACATTATGATCTTTTACAGACTCATTAATTAAAACGCGTTTGAAAACTAAAAAAAGAGAATCCCTGACATTCATTGAAAAAAAAATCAAAGAAAACTCACTATGAAGGGAGTAGTACCTATACATATTGTATATTCGTTTATATCCCATGCAGTTAATAATCTTTTTTATACTCCGTAGAGATGTTAAACTTTCTTTAATACTCAGTAGTGTTCACAATTTTCGTAACTTGTGTTTCCTTTTTGTTTTACGTTTCATTGTGTGAGTCAGGCCTGTAGGAAGCTAATTGAGGAGGGGATGGGGGATTGTTGACGAGGGATACTGTGAAGGAACTTACTTTTTCAGGTTCAAAATGTTTCACATTATTTGCTTTTATTTGATAATTGACAATAAGTCCTAGAAGTTTTTTTTATTAAACTTTAAAAAAATAATTAATGGATTTCGAAAGCTCCCTCCAAAAGTAAAATGTTTTGCATTTATTTGCATAAACGAGCAACTAATAAGCTAATTTTTATTTACAATAATCAAAACCGTTATAAACATTTGTGAAAATGTATCCAATATTCAAAAATAAAAGTGGGAGATAAAGATCGCGGTTTAGGTTTAACATTAAAACGAAGAACCTGAAGTATATCTCGCGTGAGCTTTCATTATGTCGTATGAAAGATCTTAAAAATTCACAGAAAATTACTGAAAAAGTTATCAAAATAACTTTAGAATTTGTGTTCCACATATAGAATATGTTGTCCATGCAACAAATATGCTAAATGGAAAGTTGCGATTAGTTTATGTCAGTTTTTGTATTTTTTCGTGATAAAACTGTTTGTTTACATTTTTTTTTCATACGACGTTATGAAAACTCACGCAAGATATGTAAATAACTTTCAGCAATAAACAATTAAAAAATATTTCCGGCAGTATTTTCACCTGAATATCAAGTACAAGTTCTTTGATCAACAAAAAATTATTACAATTATATTATGTCGTTATTAAAACTCTCAAAGAACGAAATTGACAAACTGAATCCAGATCTCATTTCTTTTTTTTTTGCATTTTTACCTGGTTTGTGTTTCCCAACTGACTCTGACTGGATATAAAATTGTAATTTTGAAACTATAACTGAAAATATGGGACTGCAACCTTCTGCAATTTGAGTTCTTAATGAAATCTCAAATTGATATTTTAATCTTGATTGTAAAAGTTAACTTCGAGCTGAATCTAGATCTGAATTTTGAATTTAAATTCTTAATTTAAATTCTGCATTTTCAACGTGAAAGCAAAATCTCCTTCTCGAATTTGATAACAATAATCTTTATTCCATATTACTGGAATTTGTATCTGCAGTTTGATTCAGAACCTTCAACCAGAAATCTCTTATTTGAATTCTGATTTTTGTATTTCAATATGAACGTTTCCTTCAATTATGTAATCGTTATTCAACATAGGAATATTATTAACAAATTTCGAATGGAAATACCCATAAACACAAATCATGATATAAATTTATGGTAGAAATTTAGATTTTGAATCTTTATCCTAACATTTCTATGATTCGTTTACGGAATTGAAACTAAGATTTCAAATTTTGTATTTGACATGTTAGAGCCACTTGCTTTTAAATTTTTTCTTCTGCACAGTTAGTAGAGACTTGCATTCTGAGTTTTTTTTTTGTGGTTGACAAGTTTTTTTCTAAAGGAAAAATTTTAATTTAATTTTGACTTCGACTTTTTCAACTGATATTTTATGTGATGATGAATACTTAATCAGGATTTATCTCTTGAGTTTCTGTAAACGATCTTTAATTTTATTCTGCATTTTAATAAGGAGAAATTAAGCTTGTTTTTAGAATTAATCATTCTTATTTATTTTTGTTTACTAACTGCTACAGATATATTTTGAATAGGAATTTCATTAAAGAAAAAAATAGCCCCAGCCCCCTCGACGGCATAGTTCGGCCCTGATTACGGGTAAAAATTTCATATCCAAATCTCTATCTTAGAATTTTGTCTTTATGATGATTCAATTTGAAAATCAAACTAACCAAACTGGATTCAGTAGCTGAAATTTTATCACAGACCTCGAATTTTAATTTATATTATGAAACTTGGAACCACAACATATGGAATAGTTAATATTTTAGTTTACCAGATATTTTGTCGCAAGGCATCGGTCCAGGCAAACCCAGACTGTTTTATCTTGTAGAGTCCTGGTCAACTTTTATACCTTGCGAAATTAAGGCATTTCATTTAAACAATTTCCTCAAAGTACGATGAATATATCTATTTTTTTTGCAAATCCTTTATTTGAATCGGTTTATAACTTTAAGTATCCAAAGCAAATTTGAAAATTATTCCCTAAAAATCACCAAAAATGAACACATGTGTTTTTTTATCGAAACGCATTAACTGCGTTGAATAATATTTTTCAACTTCCAAAAATTGTTCCATGTTTATTTTGAAAAAATTTATAAAAAAAATATTCTGGAAGCAAAATTCCCAATTTTTATGACTGAACAAATCAAGAAAAAAATTGGCAAGCTTAGTTTTATTTTACTAAGGTTTCTATCAACAAGTGAGAAATTTTCTGAAAAACTGTAGACACATTTAACGCGATTGTACTGCTCACAAATGATTTTTATTCGTTCTCGAATAAAAAAATCTCAAAATCGCCAATAATTTCGATTATTCTAATCACAAAAAACCAACGAAAAAAACATGTTCTATACAATATTTTTGAATTTTTTTTTATGGATTTAGTGTAAATATTGACAATTGTTACGAAACAATTAATTTTTTTTTTATTTTTTTTTTATTTATTTATTTTTTTTTATTTTTTATTTTTTATTTTTATTTTTAACGAATAGTCACCGTTGGTAAATTATTGATATGCTATTTTAGTGGCATTGCGGTGAACGTTACATGAAGAATTCTTGATAGAAGAATTAAAGATCGGAAAGAAATGACGGATAGATAAAGCAGACGCTTAGTAGAAGAACATTTTACAGGTGTTGAAATTGAGCCAAGAGCATATTTCATGGAAAGTTTCTATGGTGCGTTCTAGACCCTTTGTCCCACATCAGTTGAATGGCTGAGAGAAGTAATAGCGAGAGGCGCAATTACGTTCACCCATACATCCTACCCGATGGATTGGTGAAGCACGTGCTTCTCAATCGGACAAACAATTAATTACAAATTTATGAAATAGACACACTCCACCGTGACGTGTAAGCGCTTTTCAAAACTTTTCTGAACTGTTATATTCTAGTAGTTTATAAATTCACTTGAAAAAAAAAAAGATAGTAGCCAACAGTCGCGAATAGAATTTCCTTCAAAATGAATATAATTTGGAAAATAAAAAATTAAATTGTTTATTTATTTATTTCTGGATTGGGCAACAACGAGCCAAGTTTTGTCTCTTTAAAGTTGTGACGTAAATGTACTCAGTTTAAACATAATAGGGAAGTGAACTGAATTCCAATAACGAAATTTCAAGTTATTCTGAACCAATTATTTTATGTATTTTTTTGAAAGTGATATTTTGTCATTTCGACTTGAAAAAGTTACTGAAAATGTATGCTAGTAACTTTTCCTAACTTTTTCTTTATTTTGACTGGCACTTGAATAGCAACATATTGAGAAATCATACGTTAAAATTACTACTTTTTCTCACAGTCTTTATTTAGAGATTCAAAAAAAAAAATTAAAATTTATTTCAATATTTTCGTATTTGTGTTTAAAAATAACGAACTTATTAAAACAAAAT
The DNA here is from genome assembly GCF_029784155.1 of Uranotaenia lowii. Taxonomy (NCBI): domain Eukaryota; kingdom Metazoa; phylum Arthropoda; class Insecta; order Diptera; family Culicidae; genus Uranotaenia; species Uranotaenia lowii. The sequence goes on along the minus strand of NC_073693.1, from coordinate 273,739,183 downwards.
CATCTAAATAATGTTCGATTTGTAAATATACGACCGTCTGTAGGGTCAAAACCGCTTTCAGAGCATAGTTCCTTTATAAAATTTTACAACAAATCATACTTTGTGATTTGAATTCACTCATTCGCGATGCTGTTTCTTAGCTGGATTCCAACCGATTTTTATAAAATTTAGGGTTCAGAATCGTCTCATCATTTAAAAAGAAGAATTAGTTGGAAAATGTCAAAGTTTCTTTTTTTGTGACGTGAATTCCCTCACTTGTGGCCGTTTTGTTTGCATTTTAAAACAACCCCATTGGATATTATCATGCTTTTTTCGAAAAAAAAAAAAAAAAATCGATCGATATATGTTTATCGATACGGACTCCATACGCTGGCGGATCGTCATTCCATTGGTCGATCACTGTTCGTGGCAAAGATCTTGAGAAATGAAATTGACTGCTGTTGGCTGCTTTCCCGTTGTAACATTTATGCTCCAGAACGAACCCTTCATAATCGAGACTGGCTCTCACTGGAACCACGAAGTACGCGCTATGGCAGTAACGACCCCCTTCGTGCCGCAAAAATATGCTTCCTCCGTAATTATACCCAATTCGATTTTAATGTGTCCATTGCAACTTTCAAACAACGGATTGAGCATAGCATGAGTGAACGACTTAGAAACTAGAAAACGATTAATGTAAACCTAGATTTAAGTTTTATTCATTCAGACACCCACCTTTGTCAGATGATACCAAGATAATAAACAACAATAAACAATAAACAATAAACAATAAACAATAAACAATAAACAATAAACAATAAACAATAAACAATAAACAATAAACAATAAACAATAAACAATAAACAATAAACAATAAACAATAAACAATAAACAATAAACAATAAACAATAAACAATAAACAATAAACAATAAACAATAAACAATAAACAATAAACAATAAACAATAAACAATAAACAATAAACAATAAACAATAAACAATAAACAATAAACAATAAACAATAAACAATAAACAATAAACAATAAACAATAAACAATAAACAATAAACAATAAACAATAAACAATAAACAATAAACAATAAACAATAAACAATAAACAATAAACAATAAACAATAAACAATAAACAATAAACAATAAACAATAAACAATAAACAATAAACAATAAACAATAAACAATAAACAATAAACAATAAACAATAAACAATAAACAATAAACAATAAACAATAAACAATAAACAATAAACAATAAACAATAAACAATAAACAATAAACAATAAACAATAAACAATAAACAATAAACAATAAACAATAAACAATAAACAATAAACAATAAACAATAAACAATAAACAATAAACAATAAACAATAAACAATAAACAATAAACAATAAACAATAAACAATAAACAATAAACAATAAACAATAAACAATAAACAATAAACAATAAACAATAAACAATAAACAATAAACAATAAACAATAAACAATAAACAATAAACAATAAACAATAAACAATAAACAATAAACAATAAACAATAAACAATAAACAATAAACAATAAACAATAAACAATAAACAATAAACAATAAACAATAAACAATAAACAATAAACAATAAACAATAAACAATAAACAATAAACAATAAACAATAAACAATAAACAATAAACAATAAACAATAAACAATAAACAATAAACAATAAACAATAAACAATAAACAATAAACAATAAACAATAAACAATAAACAATAAACAATAAACAATAAACAATAAACAATAAACAATAAACAATAAACAATAAACAATAAACAATAAACAATAAACAATAAACAATAAACAATAAACAATAAACAATAAACAATAAACAATAAACAATAAACAATAAACAATAAACAATAAACAATAAACAATAAACAATAAACAATAAACAATAAACAATAAACAATAAACAATAAACAATAAACAATAAACAATAAACAATAAACAATAAACAATAAACAATAAACAATAAACAATAAACAATAAACAATAAACAATAAACAATAAACAATAAACAATAAACAATAAACAATAAACAATAAACAATAAACAATAAACAATAAACAATAAACAATAAACAATAAACAATAAACAATAAACAATAAACAATAAACAATAAACAATAAACAATAAACAATAAACAATAAACAATAAACAATAAACAATAAACAATAAACAATAAACAATAAACAATAAACAATAAACAATAAACAATAAACAATAAACAATAAACAATAAACAATAAACAATAAACAATAAACAATAAACAATAAACAATAAACAATAAACAATAAACAATAAACAATAAACAATAAACAATAAACAATAAACAATAAACAATAAACAATAAACAATAAACAATAAACAATAAACAATAAACAATAAACAATAAACAATAAACAATAAACAATAAACAATAAACAATAAACAATAAACAATAAACAATAAACAATAAACAATAAACAATAAACAATAAACAATAAACAATAAACAATAAACAATAAACAATAAACAATAAACAATAAACAATAAACAATAAACAATAAACAATAAACAATAAACAATAAACAATAAACAATAAACAATAAACAATAAACAATAAACAATAAACAATAAACAATAAACAATAAACAATAAACAATAAACAATAAACAATAAACAATAAACAATAAACAATAAACAATAAACAATAAACAATAAACAATAAACAATAAACAATAAACAATAAACAATAAACAATAAACAATAAACAATAAACAATAAACAATAAACAATAAACAATAAACAATAAACAATAAACAATAAACAATAAACAATAAACAATAAACAATAAACAATAAACAATAAACAATAAACAATAAACAATAAACAATAAACAATAAACAATAAACAATAAACAATAAACAATAAACAATAAACAATAAACAATAAACAATAAACAATAAACAATAAACAATAAACAATAAACAATAAACAATAAACAATAAACAATAAACAATAAACAATAAACAATAAACAATAAACAATAAACAATAAACAATAAACAATAAACAATAAACAATAAACAATAAACAATAAACAATAAACAATAAACAATAAACAATAAACAATAAACAATAAACAATAAACAATAAACAATAAACAATAAACAATAAACAATAAACAATAAACAATAAACAATAAACAATAAACAATAAACAATAAACAATAAACAATAAACAATAAACAATAAACAATAAACAATAAACAATAAACAATAAACAATAAACAATAAACAATAAACAATAAACAATAAACAATAAACAATAAACAATAAACAATAAACAATAAACAATAAACAATAAACAATAAACAATAAACAATAAACAATAAACAATAAACAATAAACAATAAACAATAAACAATAAACAATAAACAATAAACAATAAACAATAAACAATAAACAATAAACAATAAACAATAAACAATAAACAATAAACAATAAACAATAAACAATAAACAATAAACAATAAACAATAAACAATAAACAATAAACAATAAACAATAAACAATAAACAATAAACAATAAACAATAAACAATAAACAATAAACAATAAACAATAAACAATAAACAATAAACAATAAACAATAAACAATAAACAATAAACAATAAACAATAAACAATAAACAATAAACAATAAACAATAAACAATAAACAATAAACAATAAACAATAAACAATAAACAATAAACAATAAACAATAAACAATAAACAATAAACAATAAACAATAAACAATAAACAATAAACAATAAACAATAAACAATAAACAATAAACAATAAACAATAAACAATAAACAATAAACAATAAACAATAAACAATTAATTATTTTGTTCAGGTTGTCAACATTTACACTTCATCCAACAAAAAAATTGATTTTCAAACTTATATACAACATGTCAAAAAAAAAAAAATTTCCCTTTTTTCAGTTCATTTTGTCATTTGTGTGATTTGAATTATCAGAATTTTAGGGATTTCAGATCAGAGGTTGAGATTTTTTGATACACTAACGGCTAAAAATCACTTGTGAGCGATACAAGCGCGTGAAATGCAATTTGCATACCACGTTTAAAAGCAAACAAATACTGCTTCATTGTGTGAAAAGAGAAATTTTGTATATTTTCGATTTTAAAAAGCGTTCAAAACAGTCACAAATTTATGAATTCACGGCATCAAAAACATAAACTTTTTTTTGAATAAAAACAACTGATTTTAGATGATTGTGGCTTCCTGAGAACTAATCATTCGTCAGATTTTAACTGTAACCTTTAGGTTTAGTGATACAACGGGTGAATATTTTTAAATGGATCAGTTTTAAATATAATAGATCTTTGATAACTAAAAATCATCTAATAAACCGACGTGAAAACGGAAACCTAATTTTGAATCTGTTTACTATCCTTTATTCAATCACGGACTCACATCGCTTAAGAAAGTCTTCGAGTATTTGATATGGAAGATTTAAACTCATTTAATAACTTTGTTTCAGACTGCTACGAACTTTTGTTACTTTGCGTTATATGTACTTTCCATCACATATTCGGCATTTTTTCCGTTTGTTTTTGGTTGTTTCATACCATTGGTTTTTGAAGTGGTTGAGCGTTGTGATTATGCGAGCGGACTCTACCTTTAATTTTGGGAAGTTTGGAAAACCTAAGGAAAGCAGGTTATAGCATACTTTAGAATTATCCGAACCACATTTACATCGTAAATAAAATATATTAGAAAAGTGTCTTCAACTATTACGAAAGAAAATTTGATTTTGAGTACATTGAATAACCTTATATTTTTTAACATCATTTGCTTATTATTCAAAAACTCGAAAATTCTGCTAAATCTTTCAGAAGGACGACTTATTTTAATTTATGTAATTTTTCTAAGGACATTGATTTTTTTCAAAAACTTTTTCATTAAAAAAAGGTGCAATGATTTCAAATAACCAAATGCATTTCTATCCCTTTCCATGACTTTTCCGATAAAGAATTCACTGAAATATGGTTTTTTTCTGCGTGTAAATAGAAAAGAGTAGACTTCGAGATTCATCTTTATTAAACAGATTTTCAACAATTCCATTCAATGTAGTGTTTTTTACTTTTAATCCAAGCACCTACAATTTTTTTTAAGAAGACTGGTAAATTTTAAAACTTTTGAAATGAGCAGCGAATTTATAGAATTAATAATTAACGTTTTTAAATTCTTGAAATAATTTGTAAAAACATGCATGGAAAAAAAAAATCTTACAAAGATGAATATGTAATTGCGGCAGGCATATGCAGATTTTTTGATTTTTTTAATTGCTTGTTTGGCCCGCGAGCACATTTCATTTCTGAAATTTGCCCCGCCTGTTGATAATATTGGCCACCCATGGTTTAGATCAGTTTTTTTTTCAAACTTTTTTCACTCAACGCCTTCTATTGCCAAATTTTTGAGCTGAACGCCCCCCTAGGCAAATTTTTAGAAAATCTTTAAAAGAAAGATGATTTGGATCGTTGAAAAACCATTAGTATTATTGTAAGCAGTGCTGCAAATTTTCTGAAAGCACGAATAATATTGACTGTGATTTTCTATCAGTGAAAAAAGCTTGAACTGAAAGGGAGTTATTAAGCAAATACTAGCGACATCATGTCCTCCATAGAAAAGTTTTGATTAGTTAGGAAGCTTTCGGAGAGCTTTTGAAAACGGTCATACATTTTTCCTAACTACAAAACGTCAAACATTTACATGGCATCGCGGAATGAATGGAATAGAAAAGTCAACGAATATAAAAGCTTCTGATCGGCTCGGTCATCTTCGTGCTTACGGCAAGCTTTGCGAGTTATTCTATCAGTCACAAGAAAGCTTACTCTTAAACCCGAACTAACTTGTTTCACTAGACTGTTACGAAAGCTTCATTCGCTTGCGTTTCTGTCACTCACTGCATTCGATCAGTGAATGCAGCTTTAGCATTCAATCAGTGTCAGCGAAAGTTGCTGATAATTTCAGTAGGCATTTGTTTTTTGCCATTTTCAATAACTGTGGAATGGGATTCGAAAAGAAAACACGATTGGAAATTCGCTAAGACTATACGATTATTCAGAGGGGACGGGAAGAGAGATGAATATAAATTTTTCTATGACGACATGACGAATATCTGAAAAATATGACAAAAAATTGACAATTGTGGTCAAAAAGTGACAAAATTAAGACAAAATGTAATAAATATGGTGAAAAATGACAAAATTATGACAATATATAGTTTGACTAAAATCTGACATATATGACAAAATTATGGCCTAAATATGACAAAAAATGAACTATAAAATGACAAAAAATAACAAAACATGACAAAAATCTGACAGATGAGATAAAAATTTGACAAATGTGATAAAATATGACAAAAAATATGAAAAATATAACGAAAACATAGCAAAAAATTTGACAATACAATAACAAAACATGACAAAAAAATTACAAAATTATGACAAAAATCTGACAAATATGACAAAAATATGTCAAAATTAAGACAAAAATATGACATTGATTTTACAATAAAATTACAAAAATTCAACAAACCTTAGTCGAAAATATAACAAATGTGTTTTAAACACATTTGACACACATAAGACAAAATTATGACATAAATCTGATAAATATGACAAAATCATTACAAAAAATTAACAATAAAATGAAAAAACATGGCAAATTTATCACAAATTTGGTAAAAAATGACAACAATCTGAAAGATTTGACATTTGTCATATTTTTATCACTTTATCATAATTTTACATAGTTTGACAATATTTATGTCCCTTCAATTTAAATTTTTTTTTTGATATTTTAATCATAAATTGGTCAAGTCTAGCGCATCGAACAAGCTTTGTAATCAGTCAACTTAACTTAATGATAATCAAATTGAGCTTTTTTCACTTTCAGCCATGTTTGCTTGATACTGAAAATGAAGATTGAATAATCTCATGAACCTGCAAAGAGCCTGAATGTATACTGAGCACCGATGTTGCCGATTCATGAATGAGTATGCAGAGTGCTTTCGGGATTAAGTTTTCTGTTCATTTTCAGATAAATTCAGATGGAAATGTACTAAGCTTACACTGCAGTAAATTCAATTGAAAATTGAAAGCTGACACTGATTATTTGCGGCACTGGTTGTAAGTCTTAACTCAAAATTCATTCAAATTTTAATAAAGGCCCTCAGGGCCAAAGGATTTGGGATATTTTATCTGAGCGTAAAAATGGTCTGTTTTGATTTAATAATGTTAAAAGATTCTTCATATTTCAAACTATATTTAGTGATTTTTCAGATTTTTAGAATTTTATTTTGTTCGATAGAAAAATGCAAATTTTCGAAATATATGGAAAATCACCAAAGATGACATGCGTGTTTTCACTTAAATGCACTTATACGCTTTTGGATCCAAGTACCTCATATTGCTCAAACATACAGTAGATACTTAATTCTATATAAACTGACATAGTTTCCTGGACTGATTGATTAGTTTGTTTTGATCTAAAATCATATATCTGAAATTTTGGTAAACAAAATTCTACATTCATCTTTAATTTGCATTTTTGGATACAAACTTATTACTGTCAAGCCGGTGCGTGATTCAACTTAAAAATAGTTATGGACAACCAATTAGATTCAAAGTTTATCCATGGCAAATGGCACAATTTTTGAAATCGATTAGCATAAAGATGAACAAATAAAAACTTTCTTACCTAAAAAACTCTTTCGTATTTTCTTTCCGAAATTGTTTTCACTAAATCACAGCTGACGCATTTTTACACAATTTTTTTAAAGATTGATTTTCTGTTTAGCAGATTTTTTGAGACAGTTCATTTGAAACATTAGGGGAACATGCCCTATAATGCGCCACCTAAGCGATTCGCTGATTTTCTATGTATTCCACGTACAAATTGTGTTAAAAATGGGTGCAATCGTTGAAGAAAAGTGTTTTCTACAAATGCCTATGATTTTTTATTATTCAAATTGCTATAGTTGCTTCTAAAACTTGATTTTTAAAAACCATATCCAAAGCCACAGAACAAAACTGTGTTGCAAATACGCGCCGCTGTGTATTCAATTCGCGCCTAGCAGCCGAACACACCCGAAAGCAGCCGAAGACCGAAAACACACCAATACTTACAGACACTTTGACTGAAAAGAAAACCAAAATGGATTAATCAAAATTTAAAAAAAATGGAAAAGTAGATTTTTTGGGCTGAATGAGCGCAAACAAGATGTTAGTGATTAGTAAAAACGTGAGTCACGACTTCACCGCCCCCTGGGTCCTTACAACGCCCCCCAAATTCCAAAATTGAGCTCATCGTTCCCCTGAAAGCTGGGACCACTTTGAAAACCACTGGTCTAGATCGTCACTGTTCGAAGAGAACAGGAAAAAGATAGGGAAATATGAAAATGAAAATGTAATCCATGTCTATCAAATCTAGTACATCTCTTACTAGGGTGCAGCGTGGTTTTCCCGAAGGAAGTCTATTAAATTCGCTCTAGCGACTAGTTGGACCTCACATAACCAAACGATATACCTAATCGATGTCAGGTAGCCTTGGCGTAATTTACAATGACCGGTACAAATTAAAATAAACCCTATATCAAATCTTGAAATGTAAATATTTTCAGTTTCTCGAAGCCTTTTCGAATTTCAATGGGTTTTTTGGAAAGCTAGTGTTTTCAAGATTATTTTACAATTGAAACTTTAATTTCTTTTTTTTTTCTTAACTCAATATTATACCTTTAATTGAAAATTGGATTTCGTGCAATGTTCTCCAGCCGCAGTTATCCGTGCAAATAGGCCTAAATGATTTACTGAAACGCTTCGCATACTTTCATGAAGGGTTATCAGTTTAATTTACCTTTTTTTTTTCAAAAACGCCCACAAACCTTCAATAGGATTAATTTTGAAGCTAGAGATGGCTACAGGGTTGGTTTGAACCATGTGGAACAAGAGAATAGTGTTTTTTTTCTACGCTTTAAAAAAACTGAAAATGTCTGCATTTAAAGATTTAAAAGAGAATGTTAATGAGTGCCGGTCCCTGTAAGTTAGTTTTGAATAAATTAGCGTACCTAGATTATTATAATTTCGAACCATGATCTAATTGAACCGTCGAATGAACTTCCCTGGACATTTTTAATTTTTGTGAAACATAGTTTTCCTCAGCTAAGTTGTTACCCCAACAAGAAAAACTTTGACCCAGCTAGGACGGTCGATGAACTACCAAACTAGTCGCCCTGCTATCGACCGAACAGCAGCGTTTACCAATTTTCAAGCCATTCACCCAGTTTCATGTGAGGATGCTGCTGCCAAATCTGGAACAAACTCGCGACAGCTTGGAATGTTGATGCTGCAGCATCCCTTTTTCAACGTCCACGTCCCCAGGAAAAAGCTGCATGTTTTCCCAGCTCCATTACAACAGCAGAGGAATATTTGTGTTTTTCTCCTCCTTTTGGCAGCAGCCGGAGCCAAAATAGAATAGGGTCACGAGCGTCAAGGTCGTTGTTTGGGAGTTGACACCCTCCGAAAGGCAAAGAGAAAAAAAAATCCGGACCTAATAAATGGTACAAGAAAAAGGGCAAATCCCCAAAAGGCGGTAAACGCCCTTCCTGCCACATTCACCCCAAACTCACTTGTTCCCTCTTTTGGCCATACGTGTCGAGAAAAAGATACACGAGGGCAAACTCCTGCAAATGGAGGTTTTTTTTTTTGGTTGAAGCTTTCCTACCACCAGATTTTCCAATCTTCAACGGAGAAGATGATGATTGGTAAAGTCTGTTATAGTTTTTTTTCCCTCATCTCGCCTCTCAATTGCTGCTCCGGTTGTTGCCTCTGTTTCTGATTTTACCCGTAAGTTATCTCTCACCTCTTGTCGTTTTTGCCCTTTTTGGGGAGGGCAAACGATCCGCGGTTATTGCTATATGGATGCACGGCAAACGTTGTCCTTGAACGTTCATTCAGGATTCTCGGCGCTGAAATCATTTGTCTGTGACTTGTGGCTCATGTAAGCTCAAAGTTATTGCTATCGATAAACTTTGGCAGCTTGATGATAAAATATGAAGGCGAGAATACCCTCGCTGACTGACGAAATTCCTTACCATATCATACCATACCACACGGTATTTTTTGGTTGACTTGACTTGGGCTGGAATGAATCCTTGCGCTGCTGCTGTAGCACGTGTCAACAGTAAAAGGTGAATGACGTCAAAAGACGAGATACTCGTTGGGATTGATGGTTTTTCTTGTAAGGATTATTGTTGACTCGTGATTCGGTTCAAATGAGGGACTTTATTGGGGACTTTTTTTTATCTCGAAATTGTTCAATTTATAAATGGTAACATTTGTGTGGATTGAATACTTATCGCGAAAAAATGGTTAAAATTTTTTTTTGGGATGGATTTACCCCGTGTTGTTATTAGATAAGCTCTGCAACTAATTCTAAATACTTCAGTTTTAAACAATTGAATACCTGCGTGTGTATGAAAAAATGTTTCACAGCGCTATTTAAGTCTCTTACTCATATTTTTAATTAGTCCCTAAGTCAACAATCTTCCGACTTCAAGGGTACCGCAGGATAGTAATTTGGGCCCTCTACTATTTACGCTTTTCTCCAATGATATAAACTTGCTGCTAAATGTGGAGTGTTTGAGTGATTTCAAGTGCTGTCTCATTAACACAATTGCACAGCATTGAAGCCTTTATTTTGAGTCTTACAAAAATATAGTCCATCAAAGTTGAAAATAAATTTTTGGACATTTTTTTTTCTAAATTTCTAAATTTGAAGTTTTTTTTTCAGCGATTTTTCGAAGAACTACTTTTTCCAAATTTTTATTTAAGTTTTGTTAGTTTTTGCATACTTTCTTGGATATCACATACATACATTGAAATATCGCAATGAAAAGACCATGGGCAAATTTTTTCTAACTTCAAGAATATTTTTTGTAAATACATAATCCAAAAGTATCCACGGTTTTCTGAGATACTTGGAATCGAATAAGTGTTGTGCATTAAAGCAGGGATGAGCAACCTTTAATCAACGGGCCATTTTTAATTTAATTTTTTTTTTCGGCGGGCCGCACTCCAAATGGCACTGATTCAAATTTATTAAAATAAAAAAAATTCTCAATGCTGGCTAATCGCTGCTAATCTTTTTTGTGCCATGTGGGGCATAGATTAATAATTTGGATTTTTGGTTTTATCACCGCGATTGTTTATACTTCGAAGTTATCGACGTTTTTCGGTGAGTTTTAAAAATAATCAAAACAAATTACCAGTTGTCCATACGTTTCGAGCTACTCTGGCATTCGCTCCTCTTCAGTGGACAAATTGACTGGCCATCGTCTAAACTATTTTGGTCCAAAACCAAAATAGTTTAGACGATGGCCAGTCAATTTGTCCACTGAAGAGGAGCGAATGCCAGAGTAGCTCGAAACGTATGGACAACTGGTAATTTGTTTTGATTATTTTTAAAACTCACCGAAAAACGTCGATAACTTCGAAGTATAGATTAATAATTTGTAGTAGTTTAGGGATAGTTATCATTACAATAGAAATATGTATATAAATTGAATCTCAATCTTTTGTAACTAGAATTTTTTTAATTAAAAAACACTAAAATAAGAAATATAAAACAAACTCATGTGCCAGTTTGAAATCATTAAAGAGAAATTTAAATCCGTTTTTAAATCAAGTCGACCAGCCGTAATCAATCAATCTTAGTAAGTTATTAATTTATTTTTAAATTATTATTTTTGAAGATTGATTTGTTCTTCTTAGCAATCCCTCGTTTTTTTTTTCTAAAAAGAGGCAGCAAATCTTTGCTATTTTTAAGAAAACTGCAAAGAATGAAGGCCTTTCACGGCTTATAAAAGATCTGGTACTTTCACTAGAAAATTCCTAATGAAACTAATTATTAGAATTTTTTTTTGGGAAATCGCCGTTTGATGCTGAACCGTCATAGAAAATTATTTACTTAAATTTTCATTTTCTGCGCATATTTTAAGAAGCTTTTTACAGTTTAAATTTGTCCTAGAAACTCTGATTTTCACCTTCAAACGGTACATACCTGTTTTGGTTTTTTTTAAGTTCCGTATAAGATCATTCCATTCGGATGTTTAGCTTAATTTGAAATTTACAAAATTTTATGGACTTTAAAGTAAATTACCCGAAGCATCTAATTTACAGTTTTGATTCTAAATTCTTTAAATTTTTAAATGTTTCCAATGTTTTTTCAATTTTATTAAAACATCACTGCTGATAGGATTTCTAAAGCGAATTTATGAAAATCTTATGACATTGATGTGAATTGTCCCTATCCGCTCTAAAATGGTACAATCTATTCAATCTGTTTGGCATGAGTTTTCGAAACAAAATTTTTTCACTTGTTAATGGTTTCAGTTTTGTCAATATTGCAGTGCTAGCGTTACAAGCTAGTTTTTGCCAAATTTTATAAAATAAATAAATCTTCAAAATAACTATCTTCGGAAAATATTTATAACATGACATTAGTTTTTCCTGAGACTTAGAAAATTATCACTTTCCCACTGGATTTACGAATGCCCATTAGACCGCTGCAAAAAATGACTTTTTGCTCCCATATGTTTGTTCGATGCCTTTTGGGTCACCAAGCATCAGTGTAAAATTTGAGATGATTTGGTTGATTCCTGAGTTAGCGCAACGCGTTCTAATTTTGTATGAAAATTTGTATGGAAGAAGAAATTTTTGCACATTAAATCATCCAGAAAATTCAAATAAGCTTGAAATGAAATAGGTCTTAAATTTTTGGTTTTGATTATTCTTAAGCTTCATTTTTTGCTTACATGACAAGCAGCTAAGAATTTCATGAAAAAAGCTATAACCATTTTAAAACAAAAAATCTGAATTCATTGAAAAGTATTCAAAAATGGCAGACTTTACTTGCTAGAGCTGTAAATAATTGCATGAAATGTTTTTGCAAAGGCTTTATAAATCAATAAATTCTCTGGCAATGCAAAACAGTTTTTTGAGATTTTTATTTTCATTCTACTGTTACACGGCTCAATAACAGTCAATAACGATATAATTAAATAAATGAATCTTTAAAACAAAAATTTTATATAACATTGAATATCTTTTCTAGGGTACAATCAAGGTTGGTGCTTTGTTCACATGAAATGTAATGCAAGAATCAAGGAACAGGTTTCATTGAAAGCTATATTTTTTTGGAACTTTCAGAACATCTCTGTCGATTTTCGAAAGAAAAATTTTGTTTTCCCATACAAATTTCCATACAAAATTAAAACTCGTTGCGCGGAAGGATCGCTTCCAAAATTTTTATTGCTATTTCTGGCAGCAAAACCAACCAAAAAAATTTATGGGAGGTGTAAAAATTTAAGAATTTGAAATTTTCATACAAAGCTTGCAGCGGTCTAATGGCCATGCTCATCTGTAACTTTAAGCATTTCAAATTGTCCAGTTTATTACCAGATATCCAAGGAAAATTCGAGATAAGTCCGGTCCGGTGGACGGATTTAATGTGACTTTTTCCCGCATTTATTCTCATTCGTCGCAAAATGTAGCATTAATTTATTCTGCAAAATTATGCATTCAATTAAGATAAATTTTGAAAATCAAAAACTGAATTTTTAGTGATTTTTTTTCAAAATTGGGACTTTTGGGATTTTTTTTTGGAAGATTTGAAAATGATTTGATTTGTTTTGAAGAAAAGCTTAAATTTCATGTGGTTTTTTTCATCTTTTTCTGATTTTTTTCGAATAATGTTTTAATTTTGCTCAGATTTTCCGGGATATTGCCCGGTTTTTGGATTGCAAAGTTTGAAACCAATTGCCCAGTTTTTGCCAGGTTCCTGAAAAACTTGACAGGATATGCCTGGATTGGATACGCGCTGGAAATATTCTAGAAGGCTAATATTATAGCCTTTCGATTCTTGTTTTGATTTTCCGACGTGATTTAATGGATTTTTATTGCAAAAAACTCAACGATATGAATGATTATGGGAAAACTGCAAATACAAACAAGTTTTTTTTATTTAGTTCAGTATGGACTTGTATTTTATGATACTAGACAATTCATCATAGGAAAAAGTCGAGAAGTTGAAGAGAAAAAGCTTCGCGGGCTGCACAACAAATTTAAAGTTATATTCTGTAAATATGTACTAAAAAAATACTAAAAAAATTGAAGTGAAAGTTGGCGGATTTCATATTTATCTGAAAACAAATTCAAATTGCATAGTTATTTGTTCTCCAGGTGATAGGTTGAAAATTCGAATTTACTTTTCATAAGCGAATTTATTAGTTCAACTGACATTTATAGAAATATGAACATATTGTTACCATAATTATGATGAAGAATACATAATTTATATTTCATAATTACGATTCAAATTTCGAAATCGTCCGATAAAGTTTGGATTTCAAATTATCTCACAATTTAAGATGTCAATTAGAGTTTATAATCAACTTGCTGACCCGGTGTGCTTTGCTACACCTTCCAAAAATTAATGAAATTTTGGAAAAATCTTCATTCAAGTGCAACCTCTTTAAAATAAGTGCTGCAATTTGAGTTTGAAATTAATCAGCCAAAGGCTGAAAGTCTCTTAAATAAATAAATGAATATTTCTTATTTACTGAAATATGTTTATTTTTTTCATTTTAAAATCCTGATATAAAATTAATTTGTTTTAAATTTATAATCATTGCATAATAGAAAAAAAGTGTAGATACCGCGAAAAAAATCAAAATCTTTCATCCTTCATGAACCAAATCTATGAAAATATATTTTCATATGCATTGTTTTAAAATTTTCGAGCTATGCATAAAAACTTCAAATCATTAAAGAAACTTTTTCCGTATGCATTTATGCTCTCACATAAAATATTGTTTCTTTTGCTTGATCAATTCTCGTGATGTTACATGAATCTTGTATGGGAGCTCCTCTTCTGGTCAATCTCGTGAAAGAAGAGATCACTTTCTTGATTAGTTTTTAAGCTATACAACAATTTTTTATATTTTTTTTCTTGAGCTACACAACACACATTTTTAAGGAACCGTCTCAGTGTTAGGCACGAATGATCTCAAACAATACCAAAGTTTATTTCATTTGCCTTATGAGTTCTCGAGACATGACAAAAATGTATGGGAGTACTCTTCAACCTGTCCTTCTTCCCAATAGAAAGGATCTTGAATCAGCATAAAAACATCTCATTTGCCCAAATACATTCCCATGCAAAATTTGCATCCATTTGTTTGATTATATATTTCTCGAGTTATGCCAAAATTCTAAAGGCGACTAGAAAAAGGTGGAGGAGGGGATGGCAAATAGTCATGGAAACATTTGTGTGCCTAAATATTCCCCTATTCCTAATTTAGTTTCAAGTCACGTAAAACAAATTATTTGGAAGCCCGTTCCCGTTTCTTATCATCCTACGGAAAAAAACTTTCCCTTACAAAATTTGGTTCAATTTGCTAGATATGTTCTTGAGTTGTTCAAAAAGTTTTATAAGAGACTCCTCCTTACTTCCTATTTCCTCACTGAAATGAAGGGAGAGTAGCAAATAAATTTTGGAAATTTTTTGGTACCCAAATATCCTCACCTGCCAAACTCGTTCCCATTTTCTTGACCGATTTTTGCAAAAAAATATATGGGAGCCCTCTTGGTACTTTGTATCTATAAGAAGAAGAGAGTGGTGATAAATTATCTTGGACACGTTTAACGTACCCATGTAAATTTTTTTTCCATTCACTTGATAAATGTTTGAGTTAATAAAAAAGTTAATAAAAAATTCTATGAAAGTGCCCTTCAGTCATTCCTACCCTCCTAATGTAAGAAAAAAGTGGGTTCAAATCGTCATAGAAACATTTTTCGTTTTCAAATACTCTCCCATAAAAAAATTGGTTTTATTTGCTTGATTGGCGCTCGAGCTGTGACAAAAATTTTATAAGAGACCCCCACTCTTCTTCCTATTTCCCCTCTGAAAGGAATTTAGGGTGCCAAATAATCATATAAAGATTTTTAGTACCCAAATATCTCATCATGCCAAATTTGGTTCCATTTATTCGATAAGTGTTGAAGTTACTAAAAAAAATATATGAGAGCCCCCTCGCCCCTTTCTATTTCTCCACTGGAAAGAGGGAGGGGTACCACTCGATCATAAAAACATTCATCGTACCTAAATACTCTTTCATGTTAAATTTGGTTCCATTTGCTCAATTTGTTTTCTAGTTTTGCAGGAAAATTATATGGAAGACTTTTTCCTTCATTCAAATCATCCACAATATATTTTTGCTAACCATATATTCTCGCATGCCAAATTTGGTTTCGTTTGCTTGATTAGTTCTCCAGATATTCAAACATGTTTCTTTTGTTTATGACGCCCCCTCCTCCCTTCCCGAGAGGAAACGGGGATGGGGTCTCAATATATAACAGTAACCTTCCTTAGTCTCCAATGTTCCCGTCTATCTCCTATTTAAGCAAATTTGTGTAAAACTCATTTATATTTGAAATAATTTAAAAATCAAGCCGTACCAACAAAAATTGTGTCGGGAGTTCCCGAGAGTGCAAACTGGATTCTCGGGAAACGGGAAATTCCAACCGGGAATTCTCGAGAACATAAAATGTTTACAAGATTTTTATGGCGATTTTTTTTTATCAGATCTTGAACTGTTCAGTAAATTAAAGTTGAATAAATGTTCAAAATTTTGAATGAAATTGTGAATGATTTTTCAGCATTAAGTTGACCAAATCTATATATTTCAACAAATTATCATAATGATTCGTATTTTTTTAAATTGATTTGCAATCGCTATGATATGAAATGTCTAGTTTTCTTTGTAATTGTTTTTTGTATCTGAGATATGTTTATTGAATTTTATTTTTTTAAAGAGTTTTACCACTAGAATAAATTTTAACCACGTTTTCAAAAATATACAGATTTCAAACTTTCTTGTTCTTACATTCTATTCGGAAACCACTTTTTTAGAAATACCACTTACATCGCAAATTGTTTCTTCTCTATACAAAAATGAAGTGGAAAACGAAATACGTGAGCAGTGTGATTATAATTTATGCAATTTTTCTCAAGAATAAAAGCTGTTCTTTATGATTGATATTTGCTCAAAAAATATTAAAAACAGATAGTTATGTTACTGAACCATATTTTTATCTTCGTTAAACTTCCTACAACCGTTTCTGCCGTTTTTTGGAAAAAATAAAAATAAGCTCCATTTGAGGATTGTTTCTATCCTTTTTTCTACAGTTTTATGTCTAGTTAAATAAGAATGGGAACGTTCAATTCTCTGGAAGCCGAAACTCGTGACACTCATCAGTTCAGTATTTTTCTTCCGAAAAATATTATGGTTTTGTCACTCCGAAATTTTAGTTATTTAAACTCTGGAGATTTCCTTTGTTAATTTATTTCCCATTCAAATGCCACCCTGAATGAAACCTTTCATTGCAGCAGATCCTTTGTACTCCGCCAGATTTCGCTAGGTGTATGTGTACACTTACTACTGGTAACGTCACCGAGCTTTCATCGGGGCCCTTTCTTTTTTTTGGGGGCCAACAACAGATTCTGGGGAACTGAGGGATCACATTTGCATATGGCGTAAAGTTTCTACCCCAACATACAAAACGTATGCAAGGATGACGATGGCGTTGTCGTTCTTATCCTGTTGCTGAAACGTGGCCTCGGATGATGGCGGGATTGCGCCATTGTTGAGAGTAGTTTACTGCACTTTCGTGATACCTGGATGCATTCAGCCTTCAGACAAAATAGAAACTTTTGAGAGGAAAAATGGGATCCTTTTTCAATTTTCACCAAAACTGTAAGGGTAAAGAAAAAAATTAATTGTTTAAAATTGACATCTTTCAATTGACTGGATGTGACCGTTGTGTTTGTTAATTAGGAAATCTACGTTGATTTCCTTATTACAACAGAGCGTGTCAGCGAAAACCACCCGTGATATAGAAAAAAAGTCGACATCATCTGTTTCCCGTTTTCTCCCGGAAATAAACTTTGTCAAAACATTTTTGCGCATCTGTGTCTGGCAGGTTTTCTGTTTTTAAGTTGACAGAAAAGAGAATGAACACACCTGAGGCGATGCAACCAAGCTGTCGCATAAACAGCACTTGAGAACATCTTAAGAACGAAGAGCATTGGTTTTGCAAAAGAACTTTATATCAGAAAATGATGTGTCGAATAATTTAATTAAATCATCAACTTCTGGATATCAAAATTTGATTGAATATTTTGAATTCCGAATTATTAAGGTTTTGAACCTTAATTTTGTACTATGTATGTTTTAAATTCATTATACTGACTTTGCTAATCACCAGTACAAAGAAAATAAAATAACTATCTTAAGGCAAAACCCACTGTCATACTTTAATTCTTATTTCCACTAAACACACACATTTTATTCTACACAAGTGAAATACAACGTAAAGTCAAATATTTTTACATACAAATAATTTCCGATTTTTTTACAACTAAATGGGCGACCGTTATTCCAAAACTCATTAATAAAACTTTGTTGCTTTAGAAATGGGACACTTACTTTCGCTGAAAGCTCATTTACTAGTAATTGGACATTCAAAATTTTGACAGCATTTTGTTAATCGAAAAAATTACTAACCGACCTTTTTTTTCAAAATTTTGAATACACGATTCTTTAGATATCTGCGATGCAAGAGGAAAAGAAAAAAAAAATAATTTTGCACAATTTTCATCAAAAACCAACCTCATCAAATTAATAACTGACAAAATCGTTGCTTATTCAAAGAATTCACAGAACTTATAATCTTTCCGGCGGACCGCACCTAAAATATCACTTATTAAATATAAAAAATCTTCATGGGTAGTGTTCGTAAAATATTCAAACTAAACGTCATTTTTAATAATAACAAATTACAGTAAGGTTTTTTTTTACACTGATATACGTACCGCGTAAAAAAAACCGTGTAAAAAAAAACCGTGTTAATTCCCGAAAACCGTGTAAAAAAAAACCGTGCTAATTCCCGAAAACCGTGTAAAAAAAAACCGTGCTAATTCCCGAAAACCGTGTAAAAAAAGACCATTCGAATTTTGCAGCTTTGAAGTTCTGACACTTAAGACCTGAGACCTGAGACTTGAGACATAAGAACTGGACTTGAATATGTAGACTTGAGACATGAGACCTGAGACTTTAGACATGACACCTGAGACCTAAGTCCAGGGACCTGAGATCTGAGACATGAAACCTGAGACTTGAAGAATGAGACCAAAGACATGGGACATTAGACCTGAGACCTGAGACTAGAAACCTAAGACATAAAACACGAGACCTGAGACCTGAGACATGGGACATGAGACCTGAGACATGAGACTTGAGACTTAAGACATGACACCTGAGACCTGAGACCTGAGACATGAGACATGAGACAAGAGGCATGAGACATGAGATATGAGACCTGAGACCTGAGACATGAGACATGAGACATAAGACATGAGGTATGAGACAAGAGCCATGAAAGATTAGACCTGAGACATGAGACTTTAGACCTGAGACAAGCTACTAGTGTTATAACCGCGAAAAATTATAGCTTCGATTACAACTTGCGACCCCTCTAGTGAAAGGGTTTGACATGTAGGTGACGAAAAACAGTGTCGCGAAATCGCTAGTCCAAGCTACTAGTGTTAGTACCGCGAAAAATTAGTTTAGCTCCGATTTCAACTTTTGACCAGTCAAGTGAAAGGGTTTGACTTGTAGTTGACGAAAAATAGTGTCGCGTCTTCGCTAGTACAAGCTACTAGTGTTAGTACCGCGAGAAATTAGTTAAGCTCCGATTTAGACTTGCGATCCCTCTAGTAAAAGGGTTTGACTTGTAGGTGACGAAAAACAGTGTCGCGAAATTGCTAGTACAAGCTACTAGTGTTAGTATCGCGAAAAATCAGTTTAGCTCCGATTTCAACTTTCGACCGGTCAAGTGAAAGGGTTTAACTTGTAGTTGACGAAAAATAGTGTCGCGACTTCGCTAGTACAAGCTACTAGTGTTAGTACCGCGAGAAATTAGTTTAGCTCCGATTTAGACTTCCCAAGTAACAATTTTGGCTTTATTATGGTCAGCAGAATTTCGTTTGGACTATAGCATTAATCTTCATAAAAAGCTAAAGCGCATTCTATAACATCACCTGGACTCTAATAAAGCCAAAATTAGGCTATTTGGCCCTACCCTAGAAACGTCATCATGACATATCTTTGTTGGTTATCAATTCTGGTCACCAAAGCTTTTAAAAAGCTATTATAAAACATGTTAGGAATTTTTGTTTTTTTCGATTCTGTGAGTTCTCGGAGTTTTATTTTTTTTTCCAGCAACCATAATGGTTGATGAATGATGATTGCATTATTGAGATATTTATGATCTGGTAAAATTAATAGCCAAAATACCAATGTTTTAACCATATTATGAGCCTCTTTTGTACTGCCAGTCAAGATTTTAGGTAAAATGTGTATGAAATAGTATCTTAAAATAAATGCGCCTCGTCAAATCTGATGGTCAATCATGATGGAATTGATGGAAAATGGGCTTGAAAAAATATTTTCCAATGCTTGCATTGTGAATCCATCAACATGGCGTCATTTTGTGCCCTTCGATTTTTCAACCAACATGGCGTGAGTCAATTCATAGTTTTATTATGGTTTAATGATGACCCCAAAAAAAGCTACGATTTGACGTTTCTCTCGCAAGCCAATCAATTACACGCTTAGGATGAGTTCCTAATTTCTGAGTTGTTAATCCTTAGTACAGTAAATGAGGACATACATTTTAGATAAAAACGGATTGGTTGTTAATCACCCGTGGAATAAATCATGAGTTGAAGTCAAATTTCGTTGTCTGACGCCATCTTGAAATCCAAGATGGCGGCTTTCGCTGATCGTTCAAATGTTGTAAATGACTTAAAATCGCTTGAAATCCCATCAATATTGGTATTGGGTGAAAGGGCTAAACGAATAGAATTCGAATTTCGCTATCAGACGCCATCTTGAAATCCAAGATGGCGGCATCCGCTGAACTTTTAATGCTGTAAATGACCAAAAGTCGCATTAAACAACTACTATATGGGTATTGGTTGAAAGGGATAAACTAGAAGAAGCCGATTTTTTTTCTTTTCGACGCCATCTTGAAATCCAAGATGGCGTCTTCCGCTGAACTTTGAAATGCTGTTAGTCACTGAGAATCGCATGGAAGGCCCACAATATTGGTATTTGGTGAAAGGGCTAAACTACAAGAAGTCGAATTTCGCTATCGGACGTCAACTTGAAATCCAAGATGGCAGCTTCCACTGAAGTTTAAAATGCTGTTAATCACTGAAAATCACATGAAACTTCCACAAAATGGGTATAAGTTGAAAAGGATCAACGAGTAGAATACAAATTTCGCAATTAGGCGTCATCTTGAAATCCAAGATTGCACTGAACTATAAAATGATTGAAATCATTGAAAGTCACTAGAAATTCCCACAATATGGTCATTGGGTAAAATGGCTTAATCAGTTTAAGTGGAATTTCTCTATCAGATCCTCTTGAAATCCAAGATGGCGACTTTCGCTGAACCTTAAAATGCTGTAAATAACTAAAAAACCGCATGAAACAACCACAATATGGGTATTGGCTAAAAGGGCTAACCTAGAAGAAGTCAAATTTTGCTATCAGGTGCATCTCGAAATCCAAGATGGCGGCTTTCACTGAACTTTAAAATGCTGTTAAACACTGAAAATCGCATGAAACTCCCACAATATAGGCATTGTGTGAAAGGACCAAACGAGTAGAAGTCGAAGTTTTCTATCAAACGACATCTTGAAATCCAAGATGGCGGCTTCCACTGAGCTTTAAAATTCTGCAAATGACTAAAAACCGCACGAAAGCTTTACAATCAGTCTTCCGAAAATCAATCAAAACAAACACTCAGGATGCGTTTCCTGTTGGAAACATTCAGATTGTATAATGGGATAGCGCCTCTCGCAACTGCTTCGCCTGGCTGGTATGCAATCTCGATCAGCGCTCCTATCAGCTATGCAAACCGAGTCGCATCATTCAGAATCATCGGTTTAGCAAACATCGCATATCGGAGATGAGTGAGATACAAACTGATCCATTCTGAATGTAGCTCACTCAGTACCTGCCTGAATTATATGAAATTCAAAATTATTTTTTGCAGGACGAGAAAAATCAAACAGTTGTGCGGGACACCAT
The DNA here is from genome assembly GCF_029784155.1 of Uranotaenia lowii. Taxonomy (NCBI): domain Eukaryota; kingdom Metazoa; phylum Arthropoda; class Insecta; order Diptera; family Culicidae; genus Uranotaenia; species Uranotaenia lowii. Next base: position 273,716,876 of record NC_073693.1, on the reverse strand, counting down.
AGATTCTCAGTAGTTTTAACGTGACGGACGACAGTTTAATAAGAGAACTTGTAAAATTTGAAAAACATGGCGAAAGTGAACATCTTTCCCTCACAAACACAACTTCAATTTGATTTTGATCATACTGATGTTAAAAAACGTTATAACAACAAATAAATTTATTAATTTGCTATATATCAAATCAAACAAAATACGCTAATGTTCGGCTTCATGTATCACTCACTCACTGCCTGATCCATTCACTCCTGATCGAAGACCAACAAGATTCGCCATATGCATTGCGCATTGGTGAGATTCCAATTTGATGATGGTGCTGCACTGTTTTGACAGCAAGCATCGTGCGAGGTGATCTGAATTGAACGATCGATGATCGGGTAGGTCCAGTAGCAATCAATAACGAAACCCGACCGTTGTACGTTCAGATGCGAAGTGCAATCAGAAACATTCATTGAAAATGAGTGATATTCGGAACACTGTTTACAATATTGATATTCGTTGAAAGGGATAAACTAGAAGAACCAGACCCTGATTGTTTTTGGCAACCCGCTCGAACATTTTGTGTTGTTCAAATCGAACGATTCTTTCCTCAACTTTGTTTTTTCTTTGTACTACATTTTTTATCATGTTTTTGATGCATTTAGCACTTTTCTTGTTTTGTCGGTAGTTTTTGTTTTTTGCCATTTGCTATTTATGTCATTGTATTATGTCTATCATGCTAATATGTCTAAATTTTATTGGTCCTATTAAAACGAAAACTATAAGGTTATGTTGTTTCTGTTATTTGTTTGATTTAGGGACATGTGCCAAAATCGGATGTTTCCAAAATCGAATGTTGCCAAAAACGCTCGGGGTCTGTATTGTGGTTGCTTTGTGCGATTTTGGGTCACTTACAGCATTTCAGAGTAAAGCGGAAAGAGAAAATCGACTACTACTCGTTTAGCCCTTTTACCCAATACCAATATTGTTGAGGTTTCATACGATTATAAGTCATATACAACATTTTAAAGTTCAGTGGAAACCACCATCTTGAATTCGGATGGCGTCAAATAACGAACTTCGACTTTTACTGGTTCATTTCTTTCAACTAATACCCATATTGTAAGGGTTTGAGGCGATTTTCAGTCATTTACAGTATTTTCAAGTTGAGTGGTAGCCGCCATCTTGGAATTTAAGATGGCGACGGACAGCGAAATTCGACTTCTACTCGTTTATTACTTTCAACTAATACCAATTTTAATAAGGTTTCATGATATTTTCAGTTTTTTACAACTTTGAAAATAAAAGCGGAAGCCGCCATCTTGTACTAATGATGGCGTCAAGCAACAAATTTTGTTCCTCCTATTTGAACTCTTTCACTCAATACTCATATTGTAGAGTTATTCATTCCACTTCCGGTAATTCGAAGTTTTCATAGATTTTTATAATTTTTTATTATTTTAACTCAAAATCAACACACAGAACTTATCAAAAATGTGTAAAAATGGGAATTCTAATTCAAATATGTGCTATCTAATCTGAGCGTGTCCTGATTTGACATCTTGATCGAGAACTGTCACTAAGTTTTATGGCGGTTTAATGATCAGGCACTGAGTGCTATTATAGAACATGCAAAAGAAAGCTTGGAGCAAACTTCTAAGTTTGTGTTTTATTATAGTTTAAACAAAGCATTCCTAGCTCTTTCTAAATAACTAAAACAGTATGTTTAATGGAAGATTTATGAGCGTTTTCAAAACTATCTAAAAACAGATTGTCGATTCAAGAATATAAGCATTTTGCATGACCATAATAAAACCATCATAAAACGAGCTGCACAAAAAAAGCCATAATAAAACCATAATAAAACATTGAAATGCTAGTTAGCTTGATCTGTGTTACTTGGGTTGCGATCCCTCTAGTGAAAGGGTTTGACTTGTAGGTGACGAAAAACAGTGTCGCGAAATTGCTAGTCCAAGCTACTAGTGTTAGTACCGCGAAAAATTAGTTTAGCTCCGATTTCAACTTTCGACCAGTCAAGTGAAAGGGTTTGACTTGTAGGTAACGAAAAATAGTGTCGCGAGTTAGCTAGTACAAGCTACTAGGATTAGTACCGCGAGAAATTAGTTAAGCTCCGATTTAGACTTGCGACCCCTCTAGTGAAAGGGTTTGACTTGTAGATGATGAAAAATAGAGTTGCGAGTTCGCTAGTACAAGCTACTAGTGTTAGTACCGCGAGAAATTAGTTAAGCTTCGATTTCAACTTTCGACCCGTCAAGTGAAAGGGATTGACTTCTTGGTGATATTGATTACAGGGGGTAATCTTGAGAATCCGGGGAATTGAATAGTATTTAAAGTGTATTTTTTATATTTTGTATCACGTTTTGTTTTAATAACTGGCAAAATAAATCAAAACGCGCAAGCAGAAGCTGCAGCACCCAGCTGAAAATTGAGTTAAATCATCATTCTAGAGAGCTCTGAGATCTCTGAGCCCTTGCGTTTTTTGATTGTTTGAAAACTTGAACAAGATGCTACAAATTTTCGAAAATTTTTATCAAACATCGCATTCTTTGAAAAATTTGCAGTTAATGAAAATATAACTTCAAAATTTGTATCCATCCAATCATGAATTTATATGATTTCAGCTAGTAGAATTTGTTACAGTGTTTTTCACCCCTAAATGTTTGTTGAACCCTCATGCTTTTTCTATAAAAACATTTATGGTTCAAAAAATATAAAATTTAATTCAAACAAAGCCAAAAACTACTGCAATTGGTGCTTCATGCATTACGACATTACAAATACATCACAACTGGTGGAACCAATAATTTTTCAGACTACCTCAATTTTATGTACAATCAACTTTAAAACTTTTTTGTACAAACGGTATGATTATCTGCGAAAATAATGTTTTAAAGGCCATTGAAGTTGAAAACTGCTGCATGATGCACCAGATGTACCAGACGGTATCTCTGTTTAAAAGACATACGTCGTCTACGCCGATTTAGGCTTTGTAGACTGAATTAATTAGGTTGAAATTTTAAGATTAACATTTAACTCCAATACCGAGATGGGAATCGAACCCATGCCATCAGTGGACCAGCGATTACCGTCTTACCACGCTAACCACTCGACCAGCGAGACGTATCTCACAACTAACCTTGAGTTCTGTTTGCTTCAAACACTTTAACTTGATTGGTCGCAGATTGAAATCGGAAATGAAACTTCTTTCTACCGGTAATATCACTAGTAGCTTGTACTAGCGAACTCGCGACACTATTTTTCATCACCTAAATGTCATACCCTTTCATTTGACCGGTCGAAAGTTGAAATCGGAGCTAAACTAATTTCTCGTGGTACTAACACTAGTAGCTTGTACTAGCGAAGTCACGACACTATTTTTTGTCATTTACAAGTCAAACCCTTTTACTAGAGGGGTCGCAAGTTGAAATCGGAGCTTAACTAATTTCTCGCGGTTCTAATCCTAGTAGCTTGTACTAGCGAAGTCGCGACACTATTTTTCGTCAACTTCAAGTCAAACCCTTTCACTTGACCGGTCGAAAGTTGAAATCGGAGCTAAACTAATTTCTCGCGGTACTAACACTAGTAGCTTGGACTAGCGTAGTCGCGACACTATTTTTCGTCATCTACAAGTCAAACCCTTTCATTAGAGGGGTCGCAAGTCTAAATCGGAGCTTAACTAATTTCTCGCGGTACTAATCCTAGTAGCTTGTACTAGCAAAGTCGCGACACTATTTTTCGTCATCTACAAGTCAAAACCTTTCATTAGAGGGGTCGCATGTAGAAATCGGAGCTAAACTTGTTTCTCGCGGTACTAATTCTAGTAGCTTGTCTCTGGTCTCAGGTCCAAAGTCTCATGTCTCAGGTCTCAGGTCTCATGTTTCATGGCCCTTGTCTCTTGCCTCAGGTCTCATGTCTTATGTCTCATGCCTCATGTCTCATGTCCCATGTCTCAGGTCTAAAGTCTCATGTTTCATGGCTCTTGTCTCATGCCTCAGGTCTCAGGTCTCAGGTCTCATGTCTCATGCTGAGGTCTCAAGTCTAATATCCCTTGTTTCAGCTTCCAGGTCTCAGGTCTCATGTCTAATTTCTAATGTTTCATGTCTCAGGTCTCATGTCTCATGTCTCATGTCTCAGGTCTCAGGTCTCAGGTCTCAGGTCTCAGGTTTCAGGTCTCAAGTCTCAGGTTTCAGGTCTCAGGTCCCAGGTCTTTGGTCTCATGTATCATGTTCTTAGTCTAAGAGATAAGATTTTCTCAACTTCAAAAAGATTCTAAGTGTTTTCCTTTGAAAAGGACTTAGAATATTTTCTCTCAAAAACCGTGTTAATTCGCGAAAACCGTGTAAAAAAAAACCGTGTTAATTCCCGAAAACCGTGTAAAAAAAGCCGTGTAAAAAAAAATCGCGTAAAAAAAACCGTGTAAAAAAAACCTAGGTGTATTGACAAATAAAAAATAAAAAATGAAAGGAAAAAAGAATTTATGCATTATTTATCTGAAATGTTAGAACGGAAAACAAATTAGTTTTTGAAACACAATAATACAAATTTTTGATTGATTTGGACTTTTTTGAAAAAAAAAAAAATTATTTCAGAATATTTTTTTCTATCAACTATGAAAATTTTTCGAAGCCTTTGTATTGTTCATAACAAATTTAAACCGCTTCAAAATCTTCTGAAGCTATACCACAGTGATAAGTAACAGTGATAAAAACATATTTTTCTGGAAATAAATCTCTTTTAAGCATTAAATTTCAAATCTTAATCAAAATTAAGTGACAAAAATTCCTTTTTTTGAACGTATTTTTCATTTTTCATTTTTCCATAATTCAAATCTTTCTCGAAGACCTAATTATGTTTCGCTAAAAACGATTAAAACTCTTTTATTATTGAAAACTCCGTTTGAGATTGGATGTTGAGAGAAGCTGTCGAAATTTCAAAAGAATCCCTAAATTCACTGACTTTTATGCCAATTTCGTGAAAAAAGTTCCAGTTCTCAATCGTGATTTTTCGAATCCCAGGTGAACTTCCCCGCTATTTTCCTTTAGAAAAACCACCATTTATAACCTGAGCGGCTGACTAAATAACGATAATTTACTGTATTGCCTTCAGAAGGGCTGTACACAGTATCCAAAGAATATCTTTATTTTTCCCTCTCTTAATAGCCATCATTTGCTCCCCTTTTATTTCATTAGAAAAGTTATCTGTTTTCTTACAAACGGTGAAATAATGGTTTATTGTTTATTGTTTATTATATTGGTATCATCTGACAAAGGTGGGTGTCTGAATGAATAAAACTTAAATTTAGGTTTACATAAATCGTTTTCTAGTTTCTTAGTCGTTCACTCATGCTATACTCAATCCGTTGTTTGAAAGTTGCAATGGACACATTAAAATCGAATAGGGTATAATTACGGAGGAAGCATATTTTTGCGGCACGAAGGGGGTCGTTACTGCCATAGCGCGTACTTCGTGGTTCCAATGAGAGCCAGTCTCGATTACGAAGGGTTCGTTCTGGAGCATAAATGTTACAACGGGAAAGCAGCCAACAGCAGTCAATTTCATTTCTCAAGATCTTTGCCACGAACAGTGATCGACCAATGGAATGACGATCCGCCAGCGTATGGAGTCCAAGCAGAGCACATCGTTGTGGATAAGGCGGTAGATTTAACGGGTTTTCCCAAGGTAGTTCACGGAGAGCATACCGCACAAATCGCCGTTGAATTGCTTCGAAACGCGCAACCCACAAAGCCTCAAACGGCCACCATACCAGATTCGCAGATTCCAATATTGATCGAACCAGGCAGCAATATAAAGCTCGTTGGCAGACGGGATCGGTGAATTCTGTACTCAGGCGTATAATGAATCCCTGTTGGCATCCTGTTGGCCTTCTCGAGTACCACAGAGTAGTGGGGCTGAAAAGTCATATGACGGTCCAATAAAACTCCAAGATCCTTTATCTGATCCACACGTTGCAGTGACTCACCCAGTATGCTGTATTCATATATGAATTGATGTTTCCTCCGACCGAATGTAATAACACAACACTTAGCAACGCTTAAAACCAGTAAATTATCAGCACACCAGTTCACAACCATGTCCAGGAAGCCTTGTAACTCGTAACAATCAGCTAAACTGTTTATGACCAAAAATATTTTTAGGTCATCCGCATACAGGAGAACTCCACAGCCAATCAGAAGCAAATTAATGTCATTACAGAACATTGTAAACAACAGAGGGCCCAAGTTGCTACCTTGTGGAACCCCAGACTTTGGAATAAAATCAGGAGATTCTGCAGAACCAATTCTGACAGCTAAACGGCGATTCGTAAGATAACTTTTTATCCAAGCACATAGTCGTTCAGAACATCCCAAACGTTGCAATTTTTTCAGGAGAATATCGTGATTCACTGAATCGAATGCAGCCGAAATATCAGTATAAATTGCATCTATTTGCTTTCCGCCATCCATTTGTGATATGCAATATGATGTTAAAACTGTCAAATTCGTGGTTACCGATCGTTTAGGGAAAAATCCGTGCTGATTTTCAGAGATCCAGTTCCGACAAGCTGAGAAAATTACATCGTTTACGATCCTCTCTAATACCTTCGAGCAGGCAGCTAGTGATGTGACACCACGGTAGTTGAGAATATTTTGCTTATCACTTTTTTTATAGACTGGGCTCATAAACGATCTTTTCCAGAGGTCGGGGAATTTTTGCTGTTCTAGGGACCGGTTAAAGATATGAGTAAGTGGTTTCACTAAAAGAGTACGACACTTCTTAAGAACGCACGCCGGAATTCCATCCTGTCCGGCTGATGTAGTATACTTCAGTTTACCAATGGCTTCAAGAACCATTTCCTCGCTTATAGAAAAAACATCCAAATTCAACACATCTATGGGTAACCGTGTGACGGCTGCGAAAATTTGATCAGCAGATGGCGATAGATCAGAGAAAACACTGGAGAAGTGCATCGCGAAGAGGTTACATTTTTCGGCAGAAGACGTTGCAATTCTATCATTTAGTTGGAGTACCGCAGGCAGACCGGATTCTTTCCGTTTTGAGTTGACAAATTACTGCGATATTTTCGTGTAGCAATGTTCAATTTCATTTTAGTGAAACGGAACCTGGAGCTAGTGAACTTTCTAAGTAATTTAGAACGTATAAGTTGTTTGTATAAGTTCATTGCATTGAGATGTTTTGCAGGGTTGTTTAAATCACAGAAAAAATCACAATTTTGTAGATGTTAATTTACAGATTTATGAACTTATTTCGTCGAAAATAACATTTAAAATTTAAATTTTTTTATAGATCTGTTGGATTTTTTAAATTTAATAAATATACTGTTGGAATAGGATTTCTAAAGCTTATCTAACTTTGATAATGTGGATTGCTTATTTCAAAGTAGAGTGACTCAATTAAGCGATGCTTGACATGCTTTTTAAAGTTTTTGAAAATGGTCGTCCCAGACTTTTTCAGTCAAATCACAGATATTATTTTTGACGAGAACTCTTATCGAGTCATGTCGATAAGAATCTCATGTCGATCTCTCTACCCTTCCAATTTTTTGTTTGTTCTTCCTTCCCGGTTTCATGTACTGTGAATTTTAAAGTGCTAGTTGAATAAAGGAAAAAAATTAAACTGAATGAAAAAAAAAACAATAATATATTTTGCAAATTAATAATATAACATTTTTACTAAAAAAAACTCAATAAATGCTCAAAACGCTTGAAATAAAGTTAACCATTTGAATAATTGTGAGCCAAATGCATATTTGGTCAAGTAACTGACATATATGTTTTTAGGTTTAGTATGGAATTGTATTTTATCAGAATTCACAATCTGTCGAAGAAAAAAGTTGAAATAGAAATGAAAGTTGGAAAAAACCTTTGCACAAGAACCATGCGAGGGCCGCGAGTTGCTTATCCCTGCTCTAAACTAAGCTTTTCAGAATTTTTTTTTGAACGTCACCAGACCTGACAAATCTTGTTTTTTTCACCCAAAACCGGGCAAAATCTAGGCCTAGGGTTTTATAATTTTTAATTAAAAAAAATTGGACAATATCCGAGCAAATCCGACCAAAATCCAAAGTTGTCTCATGAAAAATTCAGAAGGAAAAGTGAAAAATGAGCAAATGATAAATTATTTTCGATTGAGTCACATCAGCAGCGTTCAATTCAAATTTTAAATATCAAAAAAAAAAAAAAAATGAGCAGGTTTAATTCGATGATTTGAGCTCATAAAATCATAAATTATGTTTATATAACTGTAGTGTTTGTGTGAATGTTGCTTGGATTGCGGATAAATTCGGGCAAAATCTGGACTTTGTAAAAACTCTGAAAACCGGGCAAGCTCAAATACAACCGAGCAATCTTCAATGCCTATTCCAAACTCGAACACAAATTTGTGACGAGGTCTACTATGATGGGCTTTAAATCAGAACCATTAGAAATTTTAATTTACTGTTTGCGCAGAATGTTTAAAAAAATGTTATTTCATACTCATGGCAATTGTTTGACAAGCAGTTGTTAAAAGCTTATGCTAATAGAAGCTTTAAAACATGATGTGGGATCCGACCACGGCTTTCCGGACAAAACGAGGGTTCACTGTAGTTTTCTGCTGCCTGGTTGAACCACACATCGACGGATGAAAGTGAACGACGGGGCGGGACGTCTCAATTGTAGACCACGGTTTACTTGGCTTCCTGGGCTGGTTTTGGGTCCTGGGATTCCTCGTTGTCATCGGGGTTCCAAATTACGGGCCACACAAATTTTCAACATTTAGAGACTACATTTATTACTTTACAATTTACAACTAGTTTAACTATCGCGACACATAACAAAAACACGAACGAAAAGGCTGCCCAAGTATACACGGTGGCTGACGCTGGTAGAATGCAAAATCGTCTCTGCTGCTGAATGTTCTTCGTGTCGGTAAACAATTGCCGATGCGCTCTTCGGTCCGTCGCGATGCCGAGAGTTGTGTGTATGGCCCACTGTTTCAAATTCGGTAGGCCTTGATTATTGATGCTGGAAGTTGCAACAGTTGACTCGCAATCTCTCGGAGATTCAGACACATTAGATACCTGAAAACAGACCTACATTTATGATTTTGGCAACCTCAGAAATCCGTGTGTTGGAAGTTGGGTTTAAGAGTTACAACTATTCCGATTTTTTTTTTAATAAAATAATTCTTAGCTAGATTGAAGAGATGAGACACAAACCTCGTCTAAAGGCGGTGTTGGGAAAAAAACAACGACAAATCGACAAATGTGCTCATAGTCAAAAATTTTGTATGAATTTGATTTTCTCAGTTATTTCTGAATTTTATTTAGCTTAGCTTGTTTGACTACTCATATCCACCTTAAATCATTGAACTCGAAATGCTATTGAATTTTTCAGGGAACGGTTATGCTATTTAATTACGTACTTCAAAAGAAAAGATGATTTTTTTGTTATTTTTTATCAATTCATGCGCATTTCGAATTCCATGATCGCTGGCGTGGCTAGGCAGAACAAGTTCCACGTCGCCAATGGTTGCTACTCCGTGATTAATCGAGGCCATCAATTTTGCACAAAGTCCAACAGAATGGTGCTTGGGATTAGCAGTTCATTCTCAATGTACAAAACTCATGCTCTCAGTTTTTTAAATGATTAATAACGGCGCCGGCCACGTCCTAGTAGTCAATGGGGAAAAAGGAAGGAATGTTGGTTTGATACTCTTTAGGTTCAACTAGCAACTTCATGCTCCTGCATACTTCAAAAATAATTTTGAAATAGTCAGAACCAGAAATAAGTAAGTATCACCAACTATGGAAACCGTCTGTACGTCTGCGAATCTATATTCAAGTATCAAAGGAAGGGGTCGTGTTTGTTAGGAAAAGGTAAAGATCAGGATCCATTTTGGTCAATGGTGCGATCGTATTTTCCTACACCTTCTATGCTCCTAGACATTTCATAAGGAAACTCCTACTTCTACGAGGCATTGTATAAACGTTGAATAAATATATATATTGAGTTTAGTATTAAAAGAAAATGATTCCTTCCACATTTCATCCCTATCAAACTAGCTTTTTTCCCTAACAGTGATCCCTGTTTAATCAAAGAATTATCAAAATGGTTATGGTTGAAAAAAAAAACAATATTTTGAATTGCATAAATTTTTCCTAATATGCTGACAAAAACTTCTCAAACTACTTTTCGTGATTAATACCATTTTGAAAATTCTTCAATTCTTTCTTCTCCTTACCTCTTTTTGAGCTTCATTGCATGTACAAAGAAATGTTCCATTTTTTGCAAATTTTGAAAAGATCTGATATTTTTCGATTTACCAATGCGAGTAACTACTATATATTTTGAGGAAAACAAAACGCGACCTTTTAAAATCAACTTGAAATAACATGAAAACAGTATTTTTTAGTGATTGAAATTTACTTGTAGAACGAAGAAATAAATCTGATGAACATGAACAAATTTTGACAATAATGAATGATTCATCGCAGCAGAATAATTATAGAATGATGAGAAAAGTGGAGAACAATAAGCAGATCTTGAGATGGAATAACCTAACGGATCGCATAACTGGATGATAAATCTAAGAGATTTTATGTTAAAAATACGTTTGAAGCATATTTGTACATGAAACTTTACAAAGTCAACGTTAACGGCGTGCGGCATTAAAATCGATAACTTTTTAACGATTTTATTTTATTCCTACACTTTGCATAGCTGATACAAAATAATATCAAAAGATTATAAAATTACATCATGTGTCGTTTTCTTGATTGCTATTTAAATCAAAGTATGAAAATGATGTTTGTTGTCCAAAAAGGATTTTTGGGCCAGTTCAGTAAAGAAATTAGTATTTGGTTGAATTCGACCCAACTAACTTTTTCAAATTCTCAACTTTAATATATTTTGAAGTTTCCACAGTAAATTATTTAAGATAAAAAGACAAATAACATCTTTAATAAAATAGAAATTGAACACTATTAAAGAAAAATTTCAAATTGATTCTTGAATGAAATTAATCACTTTTAGTATATTTTGTAATTATTGAACTTGAATTATGTTTAAAAATGGTTGGATCTTACCCATTGATGCCATAGTTTTTTGTAATTTTTCTGCTTCTTATTTGATTTGATGTCTCTTGAAAGACACTTCAGTTGATTCAGGTAAAAACATTTTGATCAAATGACACACATAGCTAAAATTGAAAATTTCCTGCTGTGAGTTCTGCAATAAAATATATTAAAAATTATTTAAAAAGTGTTCATAAAAAATAAGTCTGTTAACGATGGAAAAATAATTACGCCCAACAAAAAACATGATAATTTAAATAAAAAACAGCTAATGAATGATTTTGATGGATGTTAATGAATAATGAAATAATAATACTTAGCTTTTGATTTGACTGTAAAGTTCAGATCTGCTTCGCGGAGAACCTAGGAATACAGCTTCCATTTCTATGCAAAACCACTAGTTCACATCCTTGTCGGAAACCTTGGATCTGTCCGTCTCTTGCAGATCCGTCCACAATTATCAAACCCGAAAGAATCGATATATCCATTCATCAACATTCTTCAATACTTTTGAAACAAAACAACAAATTCTCGAAAAAATTGAAGAGCTTCGCAACATGTGAAAAGGGTATAAAAGACAAAGTAAACAAAACCGGTTTTCAGGGGATTCAAATAGCCTAATATAAGCTCTACTTAACACACAAACCGTTTTTTGTTTTCCAGTTTTCGTAAGATTTATATAGCAGTTTGAGTAAAGGATCTATAAAATTTAGAGCCATATATAAAATGACATTATCCTCACACCTCAGTTATTTCTGAATTTTATTTTAACAAAAAGTATTTGAAAATGTAGCTTCCAGTTAGCCTTACAATATTTCCAAATTTTGGAAAAAAAAATTTAAAGTGTGTTAAAACTACAATCCGGAAAATTACCGCAAATCAACGTCTTTATCCCATGTAGTTGAAAAAAGTTGAAATGTTTTCCTTAACGAACAAGTTTTTTTTTTAGAACAACCGGGATGAATAATCCATATTCATGCTTGAAATCCCTCGAGAAAAAAACGTTTTGCAAATCACCCTATATCTGGGAATATTTTATATTCGGTTCTAAAATTCTGTTTTTCAAGTGGTATAGATCTAAAAATAAAATAGAATAAATAAAAAGATATAATAATTTATGTTTACAAACCTAATAAAAAATTGGTTGTCAACCCCATCCAATTTGTGCTTTATCAAAATTCCTTATTGTCTTTTCCCACACATTTATCGTGATATTCCCAGATGCTTTTTGCGCTCTCAAAGAATCTTCCACGTAAGTCAATCATCATCAAGAACGAAGGTGTTTGATTTTCTAGCTTAATTTATCAAACCTGTCCAGGTGGGCGTCGTCGATAGGTTAAGACTTTTCGATTTTGATGAAGGAGAAAAAAGAAACACAAACAGAAAAACCAGATGATTTGACAGTAAGCCCATTTCCAACAAATGCGACCTTTCGAGCGTAAGGGAAAACGGAAAAAGCCGTAGGAAACAACCGATAACCACATTTACCATTCCTTGGACTTCACGTATAAAAGCAGAAGAAATTTTGCCGACGACCCTGCCTGATGCGCTTCTTCTGTTGTTGATGTTGAGGTACCTATTGCTATAAGTAGTTCATACCGATTTCGGAAATCAAGTCACGTACTTGCCAATTGCATTTACTCACTCCTACGTTTTCGGTTCCCTCTGGAGGTTTCCCCTATCCCGTTCTTCGACACGACCTTCCCTTCCAAGAAAATAAAAAAAGGAAAGCGAATCATTCGAATGGGTCTTCTGACTTCGACAAAAATATACAGATACAAGTGTCGCATTCGAAAATGGCAGCCTCACCAGACGGTATTGAGCGAGTGTGCTGAAATGCGATCAACCCAAGTCGAACACGTGTCCTTCAAGTTTAATTTTTTGTTGAGTGAGTGGGATGGAGATGGATCAGAACCACCGTCAGTAAGAGAGACGCCATAAATTTACAGCATCTATTAGCCCGGATGCGTGATGCCCAGAGTGAGCGGAATTGGCGCATTAGGTAAATATTGCGAAAGGAATGTTGTGGCCATCACAAGATGAGGAAGATGACTGCCGTGAAAATCTCGTGAATAGTTGCTACTGTTCACTGGACGGACTCCGAAAAATCTAGGCAAAACTACAGAGAAGTGGCTATACTTCTGCTTTGCCAAAATTTATTGAAAAGTTGATACATCAACTATTGCATGAAAAACAGTAATGCAATACCTCGCTTGGCACTCAGCAGTGATGTCAAATGATTTTTTTTTCAATTATATAAGACAGCTTATTATTTTTTTGCTAAATAAGATACGAAGTTATAGCCTTCGACAAAAATGCTCAGCGAAAAATTTCTTTTAAAGAAATAATAAATTCGTACAAAAACCATAGCCATGTTGATTTTTCAGTACTAAATATTCAATTTTCCCATACAAACCTTTTAGTTCAAGTTTACTTATGTAAACGTCATTTAAAAATTCTGCAAAATATCTTGGATGAGTTTTCAACCAAAACGAAGCTTTTCAGACAACGGGTTTGAGAAATTCAAAAATAACCCCAAATCTATTCAGTCTTTTCAATCAACTCGCTTCCAACTAATATGATTTGACAGATCATTTTCTTAGAATGCCAATAAAATAAACGCTTAAGCAAATCTTCCGCCAAAAAAAAAAACTAATCCATCTTACTTTTGCATCCCTCAAGCCTCAAACCAACAACCCAACAGTAGGTAGGTCTAAGCCTTGTTCGACCTCAAGTGACAACCAACTGTTTGTGTCGAGCACGGCGCCGTCGTTGTGGCAACTGTTTGCTACATCCGGCGGAAGCACACCCATTCGTTGTCGTTGTATGGTCGGTGGTTTTCAGATTCGTGTTTGGGTTCTGTCAACCGGCTCAAAAATAACATGCAACGACGTTTGAAAACCGAGAAAAATCTTAATGGAAATTGAAGTTTTATGTCTCTATATTGAGTACCTTTTTAAAAGTCATGTTTCTTTGATTCCAATGTCAAGAGAATACTTAATGTACGTACATTTCCCGAAAATCTCTAAATTCCAATTGAAAATCTTACCCACCCGCAAAGTAAAGCCAAATATCACCCATGTGTTAATTTGACCTTTCCACCTACACCTCGAAAGTAGACTATGTTTCGATTTCCGTGGGAAGGGATATTGATATTTTCATTCATTCCCTACTTCGTTTCCTTTTGGGCCGTGAAAATGAGATTTTCATCGTTCGGGCAGTACTAAAGTACGGCTAAACGTAGAAATGAACCCTAATGGGCTTGTCGGTTAAAATTGGAACCTTATTGAATTAAGCTGCTGTCGCGTGGTTAGAGGGGCGTTTAACTGAGCAGTTGGAAAATTGAAGGTTACGAAAACTTTAACCAGTCAAGGTCAAGAGTAGAATTGAAAATACCTATATTATCACTTTTTATAAACAAACTAGCTGACTCGGCAAACTTTGTTGAGCCTTTCGCAAAATTTATGTACGTATAGATAAGCAGAAAGAAGACTCATGGAACTGTGGTAACGTAAAATGGGGTTAATTGAGACAGTTTTTGGACTATTTTTGTAATATTGGAAGGAGAGGAGGTTATCAAACGTTTCCTAATATTCCAATTGGTTTTTTACATTGATGAAGTTCACATGGAATCACAAAGTGTATGTCATTCAATTCTAAAACTAATTCAACACATTCTTAACGTTTTGAAAAAAAAACCAAATAAATCTTTTTATGAGTGTCTTATACTAATTAAATAGTTAAAAATAAGATGTTCTGTTGGTGTTGCGGTAAATATGAAAAGAAGATTTTATAAAAGCATATTTCGTTGTTATCTGTTTAGTTCACTCTATTATGTGTTGTGGGTCTACTTGGTTGAATAATTCTACTGAATCAAAGCAATCGAAAGATTCCCTTTAATTCAACCACGGTTTAAGAAAAAATCAGATAACGGTATTTTCTTCTTCTTCTTCTTCTTACATCAACATGGCCAAAACATGTAGGCATCCTGGAAAATGGAAAACTTGCGTCTTTCATTTTTCTTTTCAGCGTATTATCTGTTACATATTCCTTTGCAGTGCAGATATTACTACGGCCAGGCCAACCATGTGATGAAAACCGCGAAAGATACAGGATACAGGGGAGGAATGAAGCGTGGAGATCCCTACCAAAGGCTTCATATGATATTTTGAGTATGGAAATTCCTAAATATGAATTCATGTCATTTGGGAAAGTTTATATGGAACATTGATACATTAAATGCTGATGAGAAAATTTGAAAACTACGATACTCACCAACATATACTCACCGCATTAACGAATGGAATGTTACTGTAGATCAGCTATTTTGCCTTCGTAACTTTCCGTCTACTCTGTCGAAAGTATGAGGGGTTGATGATCAGAAAAATTTTAGTAAACGATTGAAACACGAAGCAATTTATTATGTATTTCCATTGGCGTTGTAGCCTGCAATGCTGACTTTTGAGTTATGTAGCTTGGAACAACCTGGAACTTTTTAAAACAAAAATAGAGACTGGGAGATATCCCAATCCATCACAGAACTTCATGCGTCCAAACACTCATATTGTCGAACCAGGCTACACCCGCCTGTCCAGCTCACAGTAGATTAAGGGGGGAGTATCTAACACTTTAAAAAAATCGATTTTTTTAATTTTTTTATTGTAAAACATTTCAAGAATATTGTGTCAAATTTTCAAGTCAATCGAAGCAAAACTGTAAAAATTATAGGCCTTTATCTCCTCTTATCTAATACTGCAAGAGAGATAGAGAGAGCAGAAACTTCAAACGCGTTTTTCTCGAAAGCACATTTTTAAAGTCCGTGGACATCGTCATTTGAAAACTACTTCACCGATTCTTTTCAAATTTGGAACATATTTTCTACATATAAAATACCAAACCCCAACGATTTTCTTTTTTTTTTTTTTACTTTGGGGAGATTTTACAGATGAAAAATGGCGGATTTTTTTATGAAAAATCGTAGTTTTTACTTCAAACAGCCACAAAAATTTCATTAATTTTTTTTAAGTTAAATAAAATAGTTGGGGTCGAGAAAAACATCTATTAAAAATATTTTGCTCTGATTTTTGACTTCAGATGATTCTGAGCTGAGATACAGTGTCCACCGCAAATCCTGTTTTCTAAAAGGCATCCTCGAATGTGCTCCGTCACCGGCTCATTTTTTCAATATTTTTCTACGAAAAACTTACTAAATGCTCTTTTAACAATGCTTTGTATAATGCAAAAAATTTGAATACATTTGTTTGAACGATAGCTTTAAAAAATATTCGTGAAAATGGTGTTTTTTTTACCCGTTAGGCCCTACTCCCCCCTTAATTTCTATTCCCTCCTCCATTCCCAACTTCAAGGATGGAGAGTCTCAAACATTCACAGAAAAAAACTCGTACACACAAACCCCAACTCCGGTCAAAGATGCCCCTCCCCCTCGAAACGTTTCATTGGAAGGAGGCATTATCGTGCCACTGTAATACCTCCGTTATCATAGCATCTATTGAAGTACCCACTTGTATTAAAAAAAAATTAATAAAAAAGACGAAAACTATCCAATTTTTGTATTTTTCATTTCATTTAAGACAAATAATTAAAAAAAGATTTAATATGTTTACACAGATTTTCGACAACAACGATCAAGACGAAACTTATTCATTTAATGGCGTTTTTTTTATTCCGGATTTGGCTCTGGAACCGTCAGAATAAAAAAACGATTTTCGGGTTTCGAGTTATTCCATACGTAGGTGTGCGTGAGAACGAGCGCAATGTTTACATGCAGCTGTCATTTTGTTCTCCCTTCTAGATTTCTTCATTCGGTTCTTCACATCCGGATTGCTTTTTTTTGTGTCCGGATTGCACTGGACAGTAGATAGTACGATTTTGCTTGGCTGAGAGGTTTAAAATCGCGGTAATCATCATTTTTCCGTTCATTATTTCAACTGTTTTGCTTTCAGCCAAAAACAGCTGTTTAATGTTTTGACAACAACGTTGAGAGTATTGGTGAACTTCTCGCAAAACTGACTTTCTTCTCAGGGCGACTCCGTCCGTTTTTCGAGCGAACCTAGGTTGCCTCTCGAGCAATAAATGAGCACGATGACAGCAGTTAGAGCGAACCTAGGTTGCCTCTATTTAGTTTGCCTCCAGGTGAAAAAAAAAATACTGTATAAGATTCATTAGTAGACTTCTCTTATTCTCCACCAGATGTCATTTAAAACAGAAAAAAAAAACTTTTACTCACCAGATGTCAGTAAGGTAAGTTGGCAGATGTTTGAATCTTTTAAAGCGCAGTCTACATACAATTTATTGGGACGCTTTTGCAATATGCCAAAACCAAATGCTGCGTCATCATAAAACAAGTTAAGAGACTTTGAGGAAAAAATACATTTTATCTTGAAGCGTTGATAACTCAACGTTTGATTCCATTCTTTTCACATTCACATACACTTTACTCACACTCTCAACTAAATTATTTATTGAAAAAACTATATCTAACACCTCAAAATCGAAATTTCAAAAACTATCAACAAAACACGCGTTCACCTGGAAACCTAACATCAGTAGAAAATATTCTGAATAGCCAAATTCGTTTACTCAATTACCTTCTCTGCTCCGGTAAAAATATGAAGAAAATCATCTGAAGTTTCCGAATTATGTGACATTAACAATTTTTCTCCCATTTTTTTTTGACTTCTGTATCATTTTCATTCATTACAGTTCATAAAAGGAGGAAAAAATAATACTTATCTTGCCATTGTTGCTCCATCCATTCGTCAAAACTTGTCAGTAATAGTGTTTTCGTTTATTGACAGTGGCAACCTAGTTACCCATGATTATTGCCCTAGCTACTGTTTTTGTGTTCGTTTATTAATTCAGAAGTCCACTAGTTTTGCCCGAGATTTGAACCTCAAGCAGGCGGTTGCACCCCGTAAAAGTTGTCAGTGTTGGGGGTAAACATAAGGGTGAGTATAGCAACCATATATTTGCATCGTCCCGGGTAACGATTCTGTTTGTTTATTCAGAAAAAGTTTTGCCCCGCACTTGTGGAGAAAACGAAAACGACATAAGAAACATCTTGGTACGAGCGAGACGTAGCAACCAGTACAAGTACCAACCAAATTTTCTCCAGGCAACGTCCATTCATATGCATCTCCTCATGAAAAATGGAACAGCAATATATGAAAAAAAAAAAAAACCCCTCGCGTCGATCAATGGAGTTAAATTTCAAAATCGATTCGAGTTTTTATTTTTAAAATAGAAGTCACTTTACACTTCATCCTCAAATAAAATGCAAACTACACAGCACCGTTGGTTTTTTCGCGAGAAAGCACAACAAATTTTCGCAAAAAAACTGAATTATTGAGACCCTTCTTCAGTTTATCAAAAACTCATCAAATTTTAATTTTTCATGTGAAAATTAAACTGTTTCCATTTACAACGTATGTCAAACATCTCGCTCGCCAAGAGCTGAACGACCAATAATATTCCGGAAAAAATCCCAGGTTTCTTTCAAATTTTCCACAAAGTGTTGAATTTATTCACTGACACAGAATATTATTCCCATCAGGCATATCTAGAGCCCATTTCTAAGACGCCATTTTGGCTTCTCCTCTCGACAATCCATTTCACGGTCTTTGCATGCTCGTGTCCATTTGAAAATTCAATTGATACTCCATTTCACACATGGATTTTGTAGATTTTATTCACTTTCCGAATAGGATTGCACCATGAATTACATATTCACAGACCAGACATTTATTCTACAAGTCTTCAATTAAAACTCAAACCATACCAAAATTAACAAAAACGAAAGAAAAAAAACGAAAGAAAAAAACGCGCCGTCTGGAAAAAACACAACCGGACTCTAGCAAGGCTTGCTCTGTTCTCCAGATCAGGGGTGTCAGGTGTCCTGATTTTTCAGGATTTGTCCTGATTTTCGAGAGGCCGTCCTGATTTTTCAAAAACGCTTGGGTTGTCCTGATTTTTGAAAAATGATCACTAAAACGTCCTGATTTGTCCTGATTTTTTCAAAATATCTAAACTTTGAGTAAATTTTTCGTGAAATGGTAAGAAAATCAAACATATCTTTAATAAAATAGTTTAACTAGTTTTACCGATGATAACCTTTGGTTCAAATGATATCTAAATAGTGTTTTTCAATATTGACTTCAGACCAGCCAAGGTTTTTCTCGCTTTAGTTGCATAATTTGAGCCGTCTTCAACACCTGTATTTCACCTTTAGTTATGCAATCTAAGCAGAGCTGCATGTTATTTTCGTCAATTTAATGGTGTCCTGAAAAATCCTGATTTTTTCCATGGCGGTGTCCTGATTTTTGTCAAAACCACCTGGCACCCCTGCTCCAGATATCGGTGTTTTGATAGCAACTTACTATCTTCTTCAGTGAGCGTTTTCGATTGATGAGTGTGTATCGTTTTCCTCCCTTAGAGCAAGTTCACTGGTGTTGGATAAAAGTGGTAGAAATTTTGACATTTTGAAAACTTTAGCAAGGCAAAAAGAAATGTTTGCATAACTTGAGAACAATTCAAGCAAATGGCACCAAATTTGGCCACGGGAAATATTTCTTTGAATGTTTGGTACCCCACCCTTTTTCCAGAGAGAAATAGAAAGGAGAGAGGGGGGCTTTCTTACAATTTTTAACATAACTCGAGATTTAGTAGTAAATGGAACCAGATTTGGGGTATGGGTATTTGGATACAAGAAATGTTTCAATGATTATTTGAGACCCCTTCCTTCTTCCACAGGGAAAATTGAAAAGGGGAGGGGCTTCCATACAATTTTTATCGCAAAATTCGATAACTATTCGAGCAAAGGGATCCGAATTAGCTTGGGATGATATTTGGATTTGAGAAGAGGATCTACGATTGTTTGAAACTCCTTCCGATTTGCATTGAGAGGATAGGAAGATGGGGAGGGGCCCATATATATTTTCGTAATACTCGATTACTGATCAAGCAAGGGGAGTTGGATTTGACATGAAAGTATTTGGGTGAACGAAATGTTCCCAAGATGGGGGAGTTCTGGCAACATTGCCAAGTCTAAGTAGTTTTCTCGTGTCGTCGTCGCGATTTTGCAAAAATCCGGTGAAATCGGTTGATTTGGTTCCCTCATACTAGTTGTTTGATCGCGTAAAAGTCGATTGTCGTCGGGGGAAGTGAAATATCAGAGGAAATTGCCTGTTTTTGATGGGTTTTTTGATACAAAAAGTGCCTTGGGGTTGGGAAAAATTTATGAAAAATGGTGAAGAAATGAAATTGTTGTTGTTGTTTTTAGTGTGGATAGGGATAGAGGAGCAACTTGTATCCAAGAAGAAATGTGATTTGGGAATTTGAAGCTTTAAAAAAGAAAAGCTTCAATGGTGTGTAACGAAAGTAACAGGTGTTATCATATAGTGCATGCAACATCATATAACGCATGCAACATCACATGCGTGACGGATCCTGATCCAATTGGATTTTTCTTTATGATGGGTGTTGAGTACTGACTCGAAGAATTGAAAGCAAATCCGAAAATCTCAGCTCGATAGAGTAAATTAGAATGATGATTAGAACCAAAGGAAGATCAAAAGTGTGTTGTGTTACCTATGAGCGGCGAGTCCACTCGGGAAAAGATGACTTTGCTCTGTTCCTTTTTCTTTTCCATGAACCTAACTGCATGGTAAGTTATTCATTTTTATCCAATCCTTGGAACAGGGAATTTCAAAAGGTTAGAAAAATGTATGCACTGAAAAACTCTTCAGGTAATTTCATTATACAGAAATAAAATATCGGTTGAAACATTTTATTGATAAACTTAAGAACACGAAAGATAAATGTAATTTTTATCGCGTGGAATAAGATTTCATCATTTTTCAAATTTTTGACCCGAATCAAAATAATAAAAATAAAAATAATAATCATTTTTTCAAATGTATCTTCAATTTCAAAAGTAACGAAATTTTTCTTTCCGCGTAAAATAATCGTATAAACTTTGCTCTGCTGCATGGAATCCTTCTCGGTAATATCTACAAAGAAAGAGATGGTAGAGAATCAAAGACTAGCATTCATTTTTTTTCTTCTCTAATTTGAAGTTACGTATTTATTATCAGGTATACTAGTTTGTATTATTTACTGCAGACAGAATATCTTATTCGTCATAGCTTTTAATATTTAGGAAACTAAAATTTTCTAGTAGATACATTCAAAAGTAGGTAGTTATACTTGAGTTTACAATTTGACTATCCTGTCTTAGGAAAAAAGTGTCTCCAGTTCCAGCTTACATTTTTTCTTATTAGAATTGAAATCAAAATAAAGTGGTTGAAATATAAAGTCTTAGCCAACGAAGGTAATTTAAATTTAATTTTCTTTTTGGGATAACGTTGAAATTTGCTTCATAACATTTAGATGCCTGTTGTTTAATGGGAAATCACTGTTCTAACCTCGGTGTGTAAATGTACTGGTGGAGTTGATCTGGAAAGTGCTGGAATGATGTACATCGTTTAAATATTGTGAAATGCGAAAGTTTGATAATGTGCACAACTAATTAAACACAGCTAAATTGAACATTTATAGAAGTACCTCGGAATATCATCAACCCCTAAATACAGAATTTTTATCGTAGTGCACAAAGCACAGAATAGGTAGGGGAGAATGAGGATACTTGATCCCTGGGGATACTTGATTCCCTAGCTATATCTCCAAACTGGAATGTCGTACAAAGATCAAATGTTCTAGAAAAATGTGCCAAATGGAACAAAACAGCAATAGTTGAAGCTCAAAATTTTTTAACAAAATAAGTTTTTGGGTTATTGAACTTTGTTTGAAAAATTTCACAAAATGTGACTTGAAGATCTTTTTTCATCATTTTGGAATGTTCCTAACATGGTAATATTATAACAAAAATATTTATTCCAATACATCAATCTTTCAAGTGTAAAATGAACTTCAAAATACAATATTTTCAAAGCGATGGAAAACTCCCAACTTTTTTCAGAAAAAGTTTTCTAAAATGTTGATTTTGGGTACAATTGATCCCTAATATTTGGGTACAAATGATCCCGGTATATTCTTCTTCTCAGTGGATCGTGGTCATTGCTGATTACGAGATTACTAATATTTATCGAATAGCTAATATTCATCTATCAATTATCTGAAGAAAAGGGCTAAAATAATTGATTTTCTCTTGTTTATAAAAAATTGCGCCCGTAAGTATGCAATGTCATAAGGGTTGAGAATAAGCTATGGATTTCATTTTTCCGACAATTATAGATTGTGAAATGAGAACAAACATAACCAAAATAGTCAATTAACATTCTATTTTGGGGTTTTGTTTGAGTTTTTCCATGGATTAGGGCTTCCTGAATAAAGGATCAAGTATCCCCTAACTTCAAAAATATTGCATTTTTTTTACTCCCACGAAAATGCTTCTAGTTCATCTATGGGTTCAAGTATTGTTCTTATTTTAGGATCATAGAAACTTGAAGTTACACGCTGTCAGAAAATGTAAAAGAAAGCGAGTTGCTAAATTTTTCCAAAAAGATATGGCGAAAATATGAAAAGGGGATCAAGTATCCCCACTCTCCCCTATAGTAAAGATAGAAAAATATCGTTTTGATAGCAATCGAATCGCTAGTTAGCTGAATAGCAGTGATTGAATTTTGCTGAGCATGAGTTGATCAACTATCTCTCGCTCAACGCTTTACTCGGAAGCAAAGGTTGCTTTGAGGCAGCGAAAACGACAAAACTGATGATGTATACGCTCTCAACATGGCCCGCCTTCATGAAGCAATATACATTCAAGGCAGCGAATCCAAAAAAACCAAACGAATGGCTCTCACTCATCTCATTTTACAACCTTGAGGGAACCGAATTCAAAAGGCAGAGCAAACCCGAGTCTCCTCGTTTGTGCCTGAATCGAATGCGCGAGGTTTTCCTGCTATTGCTATTATTGCACAGCAACCGCACGCCGGCAGCTAGTTTTTTCCTGTTTTTTCGTTTCTTTTTCCTCCCCTCTCTTTGCTCCATACGTTGCGGGCCTATGCAATGCAATAAGTTCGGTTGTTGTCGTTGTTGCCTCAACCTTTGCGGCGAGGTTGAAGATGTTCTCCTCAACGACAGCTATCGGCTGGAGTTATTCAAATTCAATAACGTAAATGAGTATGTGTGCCTCGTCTTCTTTATGCATCATGTAGCAACCGAACGTTGAGAGAGTTCGTTCGGGGCAGCAAACGAATAGTGTCTCTCAGAGCAGATCCTCTTCATAGCGGGAGGTTTGAATGAATGTATATGTATCGTCTCCTGTATAGCTATGCGAGGGCTCAGAACGTGTATTTTGAATGCCTCTGATGAGAAAATTGGTGAGGATTTCAATCACTGCTGAATAGATTCGAGGTACTTAAGAGACTTCTATTAAGAAAGAAAAGTGAAACAGAAACAGAAATGAATCCATAGAAGAGGTGTTTTAACAGCTGTTCGGATTGTGGGTTTTTAATTCTTATTATTTTTGAACAAAGTTTATTTTGATGAATGGTGATCATAGCATAACATGTTAGCATAACTGGTAAATGGCCTTGCGAATGAAATATGTCACACCCAAAAACATTGAGCCTATACAAAGACACAAAGGCAAATTTTACATTCATTCAGTCTCGAGCACGGAAAATAATAAAAAGGTAAAATTTACCGAGTTAGCAAAGGTGAACGCTCGTGAAAGCCAAAAAGGTAACTTCTACCTCTTCGAGGTGAAACTCACCTCACAGTGAGCTAAAATTTACCTGAATCGAGGTTGGAAAAAAAGTTCAATTCACCGAGAAAAAAGGTGAATCCAAAAAAGGTAAATCTTACCTCGTAGCGAGGTGAAGTTTACCTGAATTGAGCTCGATAAAAAAGTATAATTCACCTAGAAAAAAAAAGGTAAATCCAAATAAGGTAAAATTTACCTCGTAGCGAGGTGTAATTGACCTGGATTGAGCTAAACAAAACGGTACAATTCTTCTAAAAAAAAAGTAACTATTCGCCGAACACGTTCATTGAGGTTAAGCTGTTTTGTCATTCTAGGAACAAGTTATGTGAAAATCGGAATAGAATGGTAAGTGTTCTTAAATATCATTTAGTTGTGCTGGTTCTCGTCATAATACTATTGATTTTGTTTCAGATCGGCCCATAGAGCTTTGAGGTGTATGCCACGTCATCCTCCAGCCGGAAAAACCGAACCTGACCGGATTATTCGAACGGAGGAGGCCATGAATGTACGCAAAGCAGGTGAATTCAGCGGCCATAGCGGCTCAGAAGAACGCGAAGCCGAATATACCAGTCCCTATTTATCTCCAATAAATATCATTTTTGAAAAAAAATTGTATTTTTTTAATTCTTATCGAAGAAAACAATCAAACCAACCAGCATTTACCTTTTAAATCAATAAATGGGAAAACGGTATTATTTACTATTTAGCTAGGTGTATGCGAAAAAGGTAAAATTTACTTTTTTGCTAGGTAAATTGGAAAAAGGTAAAATTTACCTTTTTGCTAGGTGAATGAAAAAAAGGTAAAATTTACCTCGAAAGAGGGGTGGAAAAAATTCACCTCGCAAAAAGGTAAATTTTACCTTTTTTTTATTTTCCGTGAGTGTTTTTGGTAATCCAGAATCCAGTTGATTATGGTACTATGGTTGTAGCTAGGTTTTATAATTGGAATAACATTTGAAAACATAAGTACCACTGTTGCTCGCGGTTTTGTCTATAGGATAAAATCATCTATCTTTCTAAAAAGTCCAATATGCCAGTGAGTTAAATTTTACTAAAGGCACACAAACAAACTGAAAATAATCGACAAACTGAAGAGAGGTCAGAAAATCAAAAAATAGTCTTACACTGATAGACAGGGTGTACTTTTTCAATTTTTTTCCTTTTCAGTTTTTATTTTTCTTTTTCCCCATTTTTTCATTTATCCATATATTTGATAGGGGTTCGGCCAGATCTAATTGAATGTCATCAGCATTTTTTCGAGGTACTATATACAAATATTCTCAACTGTTGAGAAATTTGGAAAGGTTATTGATCAGAATCAGCAGTTAATAATCCAAGCAATACATACCACTTAATTATTTTCGTGATTTCGTCCTCATTCAAGTACTACGTACTACGTACATGAATTTCAAAATGCAGACTCTGCCGGTGGTCAGATTATAAAGCAGTTGAGGCCGTAGCTTAGATAGGTAAACCCAGAGTTATAGGTGAACCTAGAGTAACGGAAAATAATATGCATGGTTGTTTACTCTCTGTTACAATTAAACAGTTTAGAATCCGTAGGATTAAATTGTAATTATTTAAACCTCATGAAGTTCAATCGTTTCTTAGTCATGTCCATCCGAATTCAGAAGGCCTCGTTAGGAGCAAATAGGAGTTTCAATAGGAAACGTAGGCAGTTTAGGAGAATAGGAGCATAGGTTGAAAGTGGTTACTTTACCTACCAAGGTAATTTCCCATGCCACAATACCCTTACCCCCAAACATTAAGCGTGAAGATATGTGGAGGGATGGCGTACAGCCAGCCTCCGCTAAACATATCTTTACATGTGCTACACTCCCTTTCCTCCTATCGACTACATGGACTTGGCCGGCGTTATTGGTTCATTTAAAAGTAGGAGATCCTCAAAATTGTACAGTGAGATTGTGTTGCTTGTTCCCAGCACCTTTCATTTGGTTCATTGTGCAATGGTGATTATCTCGAACCAATCACGGAGTGCAACCATTATGCCATTGGCCAGGAGGGGCCGCAGGTGGACCGTAGTTGATAGCAAGCTCAAGCTCAAGCAAGAACGAAATGTTCTCAAGATGGTTTGATGTTCTTCCTATCTTTCATTTGAGACACTCACTTAAAAAATTGAATTGTAAAGTACAATTATTAAAATACATCTGAAATCTTTTATGATATAAAAAAATTGATGACGACCTTTTGAAAAATTACCTATTGAAAATGTTGCGAATGCGACAATATAAACTAAACCACCCTCCTGAAGGTCGCATTGCTCAGCCAAGTGCCATGCTGTGCGTGTGTTTGTTTGTTGTTTGTCCTTGTGGTCTATATGTTTGTGAATCGGTCTGTGACTTTTTGCTGTGTCACTACTTGTGTCACTGTGATGTCGGCAGACGGATGAAGGCAGAAGAAAATCGTTATCGGCATAAAAATTGTCAGACTTTGTGGCGACCGAGAGACCGAACGGATGCCCGCGATTTGGGTTAGCCGAGCGGGATTGAGTAGGGGTTTGATGTTATCGCGGTTTAACCTCCGGACGCCCAAGGAGGGGACCTATGCCAATTTAGGGATCAGCTTGAGTAGCTGCTATTTAGATTCGAGAACGAATCCAGATAAGAAACAATTTTGAATTGATTGAAGGTTTGGCTGAATTTGTAATCAGAAAAATGAAAGTCCTTCCAAACAAGCGATTATTGGATTGGAGACTCGCTACTTTATGATCGGATTTTTAGATTGAGTGAGAACTAAGTCATCTTGTGATTAAAAAAGTTTTAGAGAATTTTATTATTTTCAAGAGACTTTTTAACCAACTTTTGGATTTTTGCGAAATTAAAAATGTTAAAAAAATAATAATTTCAAGTCATACCTATTATACTAAGAATCTTTCGAAGACTACAGACTTTATTTAAAAATAATGGAAATTTCTTCAATTGGATTCAGGCCAATTAAACTTGAGTTAATAACACTGCAATAAGACGGCTGCTCATAATGGGTATAATGGCATTTCTTTGCAGATAATTTTCTCATTAAACTTGAGCAAATCACACTTTGCTGTCGGTATTTTCCATCACCGAGTCCCAAGTTCCAAAAAACCGTCCTACCCTCAAAGACCATCCGACAATTTAGTTTAGATTTTACTGCTCCTTCCATCATCATCATCATCAACATCAACGTCGTCGGATAGAACACCACCCACTTTTCTACGTGTTGCCTCCACTTCATATTGAAATTGCCGGTTGGGTTTTCGTTTTCAAAGATGGCGGAAAGAGCAGCACAGCGAAAAGCCGGAATTCATTAATTTCCACAATTGCAAAAAAAAAAGCGATGAGAAAAGTTTCGGTCTCTGCAGGCCTGCGGAACTGAGCGGCCCACAGGACCGGTGGAAAAGTTGTGCGTTATTATGATAAGCGGAAAATAGTTGGAATGTGAATAGTATCTCTTATATCTTGTCTTGACTAGAAGAGGAACTCCTGCTCCAGGAGCTGTATATTTACATCAACTGTTTTCATGATTGGAAATTTGGTTTTTAAATATGGCTCAAAATAGCTTTTCAATAGAAAAAAAAATCTATTAAGTAAAATGACAATTTACATTTTCACTTTTCTACTCTGGAGTCTGTTTGAAAATTAAAATCGAAGCCCATACAATGAGATTTTTATTTGAAACCTGGTTGAGCTCCCTCCCCCACAGCTAAGCACACAATTTTTGTTTTTATGTATTATTTTGATTTTTTTTTCGATATTATTCATGCAGGTTTGGTCGACAAGATCCAAAAGTTGAAGTGTTTGAAAAAAGTGACATACAAATTTAAAAACAGGTTATCTGTGCCCAATAGTTGCACACACAGGTAAATTCAAAATCGTGCCTAATGTTGACCGATTTTTTCTCCAATGATTGTACATCTTAAAACGTATCTCAATATCTTCAATTTTATTGTTTTGATGCCAAATAGCACAGAAGGCTTAAAACATCAATAACAGTATTTTTTTTTTGTTGGACTCAATTGAATTTTTCAATGTTTTCTTTCAAAAACAAATGTACTAAAATGATGGACAATGTTGCTGCATTCATTTAGGGTCAAAATTATAAACATTTCTCAATATTTTTTGGCCTCAAAAACAAGTGAAATGTTACCTTTATGCAATTTCGTAGGTCCTCCCACTGTTTCTATGATATTTTTTTTATGCAAACTTAACCATTTGATAGGGTTTTAAGACATTTGTTCTATCCAAGCTTTTTCATAGAAAATGTCCGTTTTTTTAAATATCCAAAAATTACCATAGAATGACCATAATAACTCTAAAACTATACTTATACAAAGGAAAAAAGTTAAACTTTAAAATAAAACCACCCATTTGCTTCTAAATATTATCATTTTATCAGGAGAGGTGTTTGTTAGTGAGTCTTTGAAAAAACGGATATTTAAAACTCGTTTTAAGAAATATAAAAAATCTCTTACTACAGACCAAATTTAGTCTATTTGAAACTATGGGCTTTCAAACGTAGAAAACAGTTTTCAGATATTTTAACTTCAGACTTAGTTAATGTTGATTATCTGAAAAAATTTCATGTTGATCATGTTTTTTTATTGTCGCCAATTTTCCCTGAAAATTTTCTCGGTTTGTCCTCGGAAGTTTTTACGATAAATTGATTCACAAGTTGTTACTACACCGTCGTTTATTGTAAAACATAGCATCGAATATATGATATGAGAAACACTGATAGCCAGAATATAAACCGCAAAACCACTGTACCACTGAAATCATCGCACAAGCTGGTGCCGCTCTCTCGCAAATGCACCACTCTCAGCACCTCAACTGTCATAACCAGTTCCGCAAAGAACGTGCAAGTAGGCAAAGCCTCAATTTACGGTCGACGAAATAAGTAGCCCAAAAAGCGATTATAATCTTGAAGCCACGCGATTTAGGATCCAGGTAACACACACTGAGCATTCATCAGGCACGAGATTGCAAGGTCGCTACATAGCGAGACAAGCCGATAGTCACGCTACACATGGCTGATTTCTCGACCTAAAACACCTATTGAAGTTCAATAACATCACCAAGAAAGGCTAACTCGATAGCGGAACACCCACTCGAAGGTAATCAGGACCACCCTCAAACCCCCACAAAAGGTTAACATCATTCACAATTCACAGACAGATCAACATTGACAATCCAACAACCACACGGTGGCAAGTGGCAAGCCTTGCATGTATGGATGCCAACAAGGGCTTACAAGCATAGGAATCAACATTGCAACTCGAGAAGCATATGCTTACTAGCAAAAGAACCACATAAGGAAACTATCGAACATCAGGTAAAATCTAACCGGTATA
This sequence comes from Uranotaenia lowii, assembly GCF_029784155.1. Lineage (NCBI taxonomy): Eukaryota > Metazoa > Arthropoda > Insecta > Diptera > Culicidae > Uranotaenia > Uranotaenia lowii. Next base: position 273,687,713 of record NC_073693.1, on the reverse strand, counting down.
AAATTATCATCTTCACTCATGTGTGTACATTCATTAGTTGACGCCATCACTACGGTCACTCAAGACACTTCGGTCGCTCTATCTAACGGGAAGAATCGCGCATAAGGCCATTAAGCGGCAGTCCAGTTTCGTTCGCATCGAGGTGCAACATTGGTACTGTACGAAAATCAAGAAGGTCCTCGTCAACGACGCAGGTATGCGACGAACCATAAGCCAAAATTCAAGCGTACTAACGATAACTTTCAGGACCTTTAAAATAAGGCCTGATTTTCGCAGGGACACAAAACGACATCATTGCATGAAATCAACATAACTCAGCTGATTGCCAAATTGCATCATCCAGTCTCTGTGGGAGAGAATAACGCCTACCAGCGCACCCGACTTGCGGATAGAGAGGAGAGCCAAATATCATCCAGCAGCAACAGCCGACCGCTTCTTCTGTGAAGGAATTTATGAAGCCCCATCTTTGCATGATTGCATGTTAGTGGAAGGAAAAAGAGAGTCACGTACGCATGATCTGACTCTGAGCATGGGCGATGCTGTGGCGGAGATAGTGAGTGCTAGTGTTAGTGCGAAGAGAGCGCAAAGCGAAGATTGTGCATTTTTAATGCTTGTGAAACGAGTGCATGCAGAGGTTGCAGTATACGATTCCGGGGCCCCGTCGACGTTCGAGAGCAGCTGATCAGTTTGTTTGTAGCGGTACCAGGTTTGGCTAGATTTAAGCATATCCAAATGGCATTGGGCCAACACAGTTTTTCATCATAAAATATTAATTGTTGAGCTTTAAAAAGAAATAAGAATGCTTATAGCAAATTACACTAAAATCATTGAGCTTAATTTTTGCGCAGATAAAACGTTTCTAGTCGCTGACTGAACTTCAGGCTTTCAGCCTTCGAGATATAAATCGTTATTTGAACTGAGTCAATTGCGTGTCGAGTCTTATTACTCCGGGTAAGGCAATTAAGTTACATTGGCGCCCAACTAAACAAACCCGTAAAAGAGTTAATATTAGTATTCGTTCTTATTCTGTCAATAATTCAAAGTGGTTACATTGGTCGAATGGTCAAAGTCATTAGTCGGTCTTAAAGTGAAATAACAGTGAGAGCTAAAGTCTTCGAGATGATGGACATAAACCACCTCGAGGATGAAGAGCTTGCCTTCGAGCTTGCCCTACGCGGAGTAAAATCAAATCCAAGTGTAGATCGCAAGGTTAAATTGAAAAATTTGGAAGCAATTTTGGACAAGGAGGCCAAGGATAAGAACATCCCCACCTCATCAGTGAACGTGATGTCAGATGTGGATAATATATATCAGTGCCAGGCTAAGATATCACCCATAGTTCACCTCGTAGAGGCAGCTATAAGGCAAAAATCTACTGAAGCTTTGAAGAAGTACCGTTCGAGATTATTGCATTATCGGTTTCGTCTAGCCTTAATAACTGACACGATGATAACCACGAATGCAAATAAAACCATCTCTAAACTTGAGGCAGCTTTAAAAAGGGTCGGGGAGTGCTTGGAACAGCAGATGACCAACGCAAAGGGACAAACAGGAGATCAAGAAATCCTTCCAACGGATAAAGAAACTCTTGATAGGCTCAAGAATTCTAATCTTCAGTCGAGCATTAAGGAGATGGTCCAACAGCATGTAATGATTGGTCAGCAGCATAACAATGAGCGAGTGGAAACTCAAAGAAAACAACATTACCGAGGTCAACAACAATTCGAACAGCTTGGACGAGAAAACCAGTGGAGCAACCAGGAACAGCGAGTACAACAAGAACCTAATGGACTACAGATCCAAGATCGCCTTCGTAGCAACCACCCAATTCCACAGCAGTATGCAGAAGAGCCTCAGCAATGGGATCATCAGCAATGGACACAACAACCTGCAGAACATCAACACCACACCCATAGAAGAGGTTGCAAAAATCCAATGCCTATTTGGAACATCTCTGTGCCGATAATGCGCTGAAATGTGCACTGTGCCGAAGATGATATGTTTGAAAAACCGTAACTGGCATAAGGACTCGGCTCCCAACTAAAATGATGCATGACCACTACATTCAAGCAAAACAAGAAAAACATTTTATGGGATTTCGTTCCTATTGGATAATTCATCCCAGAAACAAGAAAATATAAATATAAACCACAGCGCCCGTAGGGAGAATCGAACTGAAATCACCAACCATATGGTCTTGCCAGACCGACATCTTAACCAGTGTACTATTTGAGCTTCATGCAGGAAGAGGGATATTTGTCATAGGCATTCTGCCACCGATCAATCACAAAAGAAACGCACGACAGTGGCTTCCCGGCGTTTGGCCTCCTTTCAAGGTATTCATTTGTCTTGCGATGGAATTGGGAAAGGGAACGGGAGTGGAGGAAACGGGAAACCCATTGAATGAGAACTGTGCTTTGCTTACTGCCTGCTATTACATACACACGCTACATATACACAGCTGCTAAAGCCGGGCAGCTTGGCCGGTGCTAGTTTGCCGGTGAATTGAAGGAATATATTCTTGTTGCTTTTGCTACATACACACGCACAGCTTAGCCGTGGTTGTTTGCCGGCGAATTGAATTGAAGGAATGTTTTTTTCTGTTGCTTTTACTGCATACACACGCACAGCTCGGCCGTGGTTGTTTGCCGGTGGTTTGAAGGAATTGAATTAGAAGGATGTTTTTGTTGTTGCTTTTGCTACATTCACACGCACAGTGCTCGGTTCGCTGGCTGCCTGGTGTTGGCCGGTATTTATTTCCATCCTTCTTCGTCTTGTGATGCGATAGGGAGGGACGTGAAAGCGTTTTTATTTTGTTTCTTTCAGACATACGCAATTCGGTTAACTTGGGAGATTAATGCCGGTGGGAGCAAATCGATTCAGCACCGATCGCGTTATCTTCTTGTACCAATGATGCTATGTAATTGACTACACGCCATTGGCACAGAGGCTGAATTTTGGGTGCAGGCATCGTCAGAACGATCTCAACCCTTACAACAGGCATTGCAACCGGACCACAGCTTACACAACCAGTATTTGAACTCACTTCGTCAACAACAAGAGCAAATACAACAGTTTGCTAAACTTCAGGCGCAATACGAACAGCTCCAGATAAACTTAGATGAGGAGAAACAGAAACGCTACCAACTAGAGCATGAAATCTCGAACCAAAGGCAAGACACACATCAAAACTTTTACAATCGTAATGCAGTTAGGAGAGAGAGTTTCGAGCCACAGGTACACGGGTTTTCTTCAACGGCTTTTAATGCTAATGCGATGCAGCAAGGCAGAATGGGGGATAATGGCAACTCTACCAGATTTTCTCAACCGCTCCAAAGATGGAAAATTGAGGAGTACGGAGGAGAAAGCAATATCCAGAAGCTAGGCGAATTCCTGAATCAGGTAAAAATGTATGCGGAAACTGAAGGTATGGACGATACCACACTGCTACGGTCGATCAAGCAACTGCTCAAAGGTCGTGCATTCGAATGGTTTACAAGGACTTATCGGTACATCCACACTTGGGAAGCTTTTAAGACAGAAATCAAAAAAGAGTTTCTTCCACCGTATTACTCAGAAATTTTCAAACAAGACTTATATCTAAGATTCCAAGGCGTAAACGAATCTTTCACCTCATTCTACAGGGATCTAATATCAATATTTGAGATCATAGAGCCACCGATGCCGGAATCAGAAAAACTTTTCATTATCAAATCTCATCTGAATACAGATTTCGTCCCAATAGCAGCAGCATCCCAGGTTTCTACAGTTCAACAGCTAGTTAAAGTTTGTAAGGACTTTGAAGTATCCCGATCATATGCAATGAAGAATCGTCAATCCACTATGTATCGTCCACCCTGGAATAAGCCCTCTCAACCGTCAAATACCAGAGGAATAGGAATAAGTGCGACTCCTCAACAATCACCATATCGTAACGTCGGTCGACAACATGTAAATATGCTGGCAAACAGCGGTATAGAGCAAGAATCGGACACAGAGCCTGAAATGTATCAAGAACGAGAACTCACACAACTGGAAACAGCAATGAACGCAGAGGACGAGAGCCTAACGATGGCTGAGAACATAAATGCTCTGCATTTGAAGCCAGGACCCTTCAATAGAAACCAACGATGTTCAGAGGATTCTATGAACAACAATGGCCAGAAAACAAAGATCACACTGAACTGTTGGCAATGCGAATCTCCAGGACACACGTATCTTATGTGTCAGAATCCAAAAACGTTCATTTTTTGCTTCACTTGTGGCCGAAAAGGTTGCACTACCAGGAATTGTCAGAGCTGCCAAGCTACACAGTTAGAAAAATGTAATCTTACATTTCATGTAAAACAATCATCGCGCAAGAAAATATGAAAAAGAGTATAGCATTTTTGTATTTTCAAGGAGATTTACATGTAAATCGCATGCGAAACTCGCACGGTTCTAATGAAAATGCATTTTCATGTATAATTACATGTAGTAGCAAGAACAGCACAACAATTGTAAACAAAGTCTTTGTTCGTTTGCTGTTTTTCCGGCGGATTATTCAATCATAATTGATGGCCACAAAATACTTAACAAAAGTAAGTAAAACATAAATATGATAAAGCGATACACTCATGGAATAAAATTCATTTTGAGTAACTTCCATTATTGGTGCTTTTACGCTCTTTTTTTGTAGAAAACAAAAATCGCAGCAAAATCCAAGGATTGAATCCTGCCAGAGGGTGGAAGATAAACGAAGAAAGCTCGGATTATCTCAGTCTGCCAACAAACAAGGCTGCCGAAATTGTATGGCGGCATTTTTTCTGCAAATGACACGCCAGCCGTCGTTGCCGTCGTCGGGGGAAAACTAATAAATTGATCGGACTGTGTGTAAAAATGTTAGTGAAAAGTGAGGTGAAATAATTATTTGAACTTCAGTGAACTGTTTGTCTTCAAATTGAATGTAGTTGATGTGTGAGATGTATAAATAAAAGTTGTTATCAAAACTCCTGTTGTGTTTCTTATTGGATTAACAGCCGTACCTAAAAATGATCTTTGAAATGTAAACCTACAGTAAACAAAGCAGCAGTGCAATACGACGAGAATTTACATGAAGTAAGCAGTATTGATACAGGTAAATACCCGATTCCCTTCTACCCATGTCGTTGCATGTAATCTTACGTGGATTTTTCTAAGTGTGTAGATGGAGCCAACTAACGCCAGAAAACCATCAAAGTTATTCGGGAAACGGGAAAAGGGAGAGTCTTTAGAGGGGAGGGAGAACTCTTCCAATTCAAGCAATATCCCCAACATCAATACCTTACCACAATTCCGAAAGATAGAATCCTTACTTGTCAACCCCATTGATTCAGACAATCGACCCTACGCTGAAGTCACTATTCTAGGCCGAACTCTACGAGGATTATTGGATAGTGGTGCAACTTGTTCCTTAGTTGGCGGTGACCTTACAAAGATCTCGAGTGATCTTGGTTTAACAGAATATCCAGTAAAAGGAGAAATACGAACGGTAGATAACTCACCTCACAAAGTATCATATTTCGCCTATCTTCCCATCGCTTATAACAACAAAACACAAACTCTGCCAGTATTGTTCATCGAATCCATGCCAAGATCTTTTATCTTGGGCATGGACTTTTGGGAGGCGTTTGGGGTTCGGGCAATGGTATGTGGAGTGACAATCTCACAACAAGTCAATAAGGATATCGTGGACTCACTCTCGTCGGAAGAAATGCAAAATCTTAAAGAAATGATCTCAAAGTTCCCTACAACTCAAAACACTGGAAGATTAGGTCTCACGAACATTTATCAGCACACCATCGATACCGGAGATGCAGTGCCCTTCAAACAGAAATACTATCCCATGGCAAAATTTGTATTGGACGATTTAAACAAAGAAGTGGATCGCATGCTGAAACTGGACGTCATAGAAGAGGCTATGTGTTGCCCTTGGAACAACGCAACAGTGGCCGTCAAAAAGAAAGATGGATCTATGAGACTTTGTTTAGACGCTAGGAAACTCAACTCGATAATCGTCCAGGAAGCGTATCCTATCCCACATATAGCGTCCATAATGAATAACTTGAGTGGATCCAAGTTTCTTTCATCTATAGATCTAGAATCAGCATTTTGGCAAATTCCCTTGCAGCCTTCATCCAGGCAAAAAACTGCGTTTACAATTCCGCAACGTGGCCATTATCAGTTTAAGGTCGTACCGTTTGGGCTATCCACAGCAAGTCAGGCACTCTCACGCGTCATGAACCACATCTTCATCGATCTAGAACCAAGAGTTTTCGTTTATCTAGACGATCTCATCCTCGCCACAGAAACATTCGAAGAGCACCTTGGTCATTTGAAGGAGATAGGTCAGAGATTGAGCAAAGCGGGATTAACTATCAACTCAGAAAAGTCAATCTTTTGTAGGAAAAGTCTTAATTACCTTGGATATATTTTGGACGAAAAAGGCTGGCATGTGGACGATTCCAAAGTCGATGCAATAAGCAAATTCCCTACTCCTTCATCTAAAAAACAAGTACAACGGTTTATCGGTATGTGCGGATGGTATCGGAGGTTCATTCGAAACTTTTCGGAAACAGCAGTCCCCTTGACAGAGCTCACACGGGCCAAATCAAGATTCAAATGGTCCGAAGACTGCGAAAAGGCTTTCCAAACGCTGAAGAATCAGCTAACATCGGCGCCAGTGCTCACAACACCAGATTATTCTAAACCCTTCGCAGTAGCGTGTGATGCCAGTGACGTGGCGATAGGGGCAGTATTGACACAGGAATCTACTAAAGGAGAACAAGTTATCTGCTATTTTTCACAGAAATTATCACCCGCGGAAAGAAAGTATTCCGTAACCCAACGTGAATGTCTTGCAGTCATTAGATCAATAGAAAAATTTCGAGGATATCTGGAGGGAACCCACTTCACGGTCTACTGTGATCACTCCAGCCTTCTGTACCTGAAGACCATGAAAAACCCTACCCCATTGTTGGCTCGATGGATCCTGAGGTTAAACGCATATTCGTTCGACATTAAGTACAGGAAAGGTAGCGCAAATATAGTCCCAGATTGCCTGAGCAGAATTGAAATGATCAATGCGGTCTCATCAACTCCTAACTCATCGGATTCATGGTACAACGAGCTGTGGAAGAAAGTCAATGCGGACAAAGACAGTTTTCCGGACTTCAGGATTGTTGGAGGAATACTTTACAAGAACTGTTCAGTCGTCAACGAAGTAGGAGGCCGCTCACATCGATGGAAAAAGGTTGTACCAGGACCGGAGAGAGCCGAAGTAATGCGACGATTCCACGATATACCAACAGCAGCACACCTCGGGTACGAACGCACATTTCAAAGAATACAACGAGATTATTACTGGCCGAATTTGTCCGTTGATGTTAAGAAGTATGTTCGAAGTTGTGATATCTGTAAGGCCTCGAAAGCACCAAATTGTACCCTAACACCAACACTTGGAAACCCGAAACCAGCAAAACTGCCCTGGGAGCTGATTTCGATCGATTGGGTGGGACCCATGACCCGATCCAGAAAAGGTTTCAGCGTACTTCTAGTCATCGTGGATTGGATTACCAAATTTGTTATCGTCGAACCCTTCCGAACTGCAAATGCGCAGCAGATGGTCTGTTTCCTGGAAAGCTACGTGTTTTTGCGGTTTTCAACACCCAGAATCATTGTTTCAGACTCTGGGTCACAATTTCTGTCTCAAGTTTTCCAATCTCTGCTTAAAAGATACAAAGTAATTCACATGAAAACAGCCTTTTACACACCCATGTGCAACGCCGCAGAGAGGACCAATCGCACGTTAGTCACCTGTATTAGATCGCTCCTGGACGTAGACCAACGAGATTGGGACCAGCACCTGCAGCAGATAGTCTGTGCAATAAACACAACCAAACATGACACACTTGGCTGCAGTCCTCATTATTGTAATTTTGGCAGAGAACACATCCTCTTCACAGAAGCCTATCCGATGGCAGCTCTCAACACGGTAGATGATCCACTAAAAGCTCAGGGATTACGAATCGAGGTCATCAAGAACATCCAAGAATTTGTGCTAAGTCGCATCAAGAAAGCCCATGAAAACAGCAAACAACGCTACGATCTGCGAGCACGCAGTCGAGACTTCAACATCGGAGACGTAGTATGGAGGCGATCGTTCGAACAATCTTCAGCAATCGATCATCGCACCAAAAAGCTTGGTCCAAAATTCATACCCTCCATTGTGCGCCAAAAACAAGGATGCAATAACTATCTGTTGGAAGATATCAAGACCGCCAAAACAGGAATTTACCACGCGAAAGACATCAAAGAAGATTAAAATCCAGCTATGTAGACTGCAAAATGTTAACCACAAGCTTCAAGCCACGAAAACATGCTCCAAACTCGAAACTGATGGAAGCAGCAAAACTCTCATACACATGACCACCAGAAAAGAACGCTAAACATAGAATAAAACCACTTAAAATTTAAAAATCAATTTATTATATCTCCACGCACACAACATTATTGAAACAAACAGAATGCGCAAGCTCAAGTTGATAAAATTACGATTCATAAGCACGACATTTAAAAGCAAAACCTGTAAAACAACCGCCAAAATTTGAAGATCGATAATTAATAAGTCTACGAAACATAAGAAATTTATGTAGTTCATAAGCAAATAAGCTAGCATAGTATGATAGTGTAGACCATACTGCGCAGAATGGAACAATCCTTGCTATTTTGTCACTAAATTGCTGTGAGGGCAAGCAAACCTAATGAGAATTATGTATTGCATTGCATTTCCATGCAAACTGCATTCGAGGTCCATCGATTTGAAAACCTTTGTCGAATCAGAACATAATCTAAGTCATTTAGCGTAAGAAGAATTGTATTCGAGATCCAAAAATCGTATCCGAGATACAACGGATGGACATCATTTGTCGAATCAAAAGTAGCCGCATATCATTAGCGAAATTTTCGGGAATCTACTAAAATTCCCGAAAATTTCTTTTGGGATTGGATTAGAGTCGTGTTACTACACCGTCGTTTATTGTAAAACATAGCATCGAATATATGATATGAGAAACACTGATAGCCAGAATATAAACCGCAAAACCACTGTACCACTGAAATCATCGCACAAGCTGGTGCCGCTCTCTCGCAAATGCACCACTCTCAGCACCTCAACTGTCATAACCAGTTCCGCAAAGAACGTGCAAGTAGGCAAAGCCTCAATTTACGGTCGACGAAATAAGTAGCCCAAAAAGCGATTATAATCTTGAAGCCACGCGATTTAGGATCCAGGTAACACACACTGAGCATTCATCAGGCACGAGATTGCAAGGTCGCTACATAGCGAGACAAGCCGATAGTCACGCTACACATGGCTGATTTCTCGACCTAAAACACCTATTGAAGTTCAATAACATCACCAAGAAAGGCTAACTCGATAGCGGAACACCCACTCGAAGGTAATCAGGACCACCCTCAAACCCCCACAAAAGGTTAACATCATTCACAATTCACAGACAGATCAACATTGACAATCCAACAACCACACGGTGGCAAGTGGCAAGCCTTGCATGTATGGATGCCAACAAGGGCTTACAAGCATAGGAATCAACATTGCAACTCGAGAAGCATATGCTTACTAGCAAAAGAACCACATAAGGAAACTATCGAACATCAGGTAAAATCTAACCGGTATAAAATTATCATCTTCACTCATGTGTGTACATTCATTAGTTGACGCCATCACTACGGTCACTCAAGACACTTCGGTCGCTCTATCTAACGGGAAGAATCGCGCATAAGGCCATTAAGCGGCAGTCCAGTTTCGTTCGCATCGAGGTGCAACATTGGTACTGTACGAAAATCAAGAAGGTCCTCGTCAACGACGCAGGTATGCGACGAACCATAAGCCAAAATTCAAGCGTACTAACGATAACTTTCAGGACCTTTAAAATAAGGCCTGATTTTCGCAGGGACACAAAACGACATCATTGCATGAAATCAACATAACTCAGCTGATTGCCAAATTGCATCATCCAGTCTCTGTGGGAGAGAATAACGCCTACCAGCGCACCCGACTTGCGGATAGAGAGGAGAGCCAAATATCATCCAGCAGCAACAGCCGACCGCTTCTTCTGTGAAGGAATTTATGAAGCCCCATCTTTGCATGATTGCATGTTAGTGGAAGGAAAAAGAGAGTCACGTACGCATGATCTGACTCTGAGCATGGGCGATGCTGTGGCGGAGATAGTGAGTGCTAGTGTTAGTGCGAAGAGAGCGCAAAGCGAAGATTGTGCATTTTTAAAGCCTAGTCCACATTAGGAGACGGCTCGTCTCGAGACGGTCTCAGCGTCTCCCATTTTCTTCGGGAGACACTGAGACCGTCTCAGATTTCCAACAACAACAACAGACAACAAAGTTCGTCTCATAACAAAAATCGCAGTTCATGTTGCCTAGTGTGGACTAGGCTTAATGCTTGTGAAACGAGTGCATGCAGAGGTTGCAGTATACGATTCCGGGGCCCCGTCGACGTTCGAGAGCAGCTGATCAGTTTGTTTGTAGCGGTACCAGGTTTGGCTAGATTTAAGCATATCCAAATGGCATTGGGCCAACACAGTTTTTCATCATAAAATATTAATTGTTGAGCTTTAAAAAGAAATAAGAATGCTTATAGCAAATTACACTAAAATCATTGAGCTTAATTTTTGCGCAGATAAAACGTTTCTAGTCGCTGACTGAACTTCAGGCTTTCAGCCTTCGAGATATAAATCGTTATTTGAACTGAGTCAATTGCGTGTCGAGTCTTATTACTCCGGGTAAGGCAATTAAGTTACAAAGTATGTTTTGAAACCAATTTCATTGGCAAAAAAAAAACAGAAGACAGAATATTTTCAATACTACACGGATAAAAATTTTGACTTTTACGTGTCACTGAAACTGCAACCTTTGAAATAAATCAACCTGTAATTAACAAAACCTGTAATTTTAAATTGTTTTCCTTGAAAGTTAATGAAGATTCATTTATTACAGCAAATTCATTATTACAACAAATGTCCTGTAAAAAAATTGTACACTGAAAATTAAATATCACGTAATTTGTTTTTCGACCTGTAAAATTACGGTAAATGTCCTGCTCCTTTTTGTTACAGGACATTTGCGTAGTTTTACAGGAAATTATTTTTGCTGTGTTTAATCTGCAGTGTGTTTTTAAACTTTTTACAGACTTTGCTCAGGAAGCAATGAGCTCAAAACTCAAAGGGGGTGTTTTGTTTGTAGAATTTTATTGAAATAACTTTTCAAACTTAAACGAAAACAAGATTTAAGACCTGGTTTTACCTTGATTTAGGGTACTGAACCAAAACCTTTTTGTTTGTCTGTAAAAAAAAAGTTTTTTAGATTCAAAAAACACACATTCTTAGACAAATATCATTTGAAACATTTTTGGGTATCTCAGAAAACATCTCAGATAAAAAAATTAAGCTTTAAATTTCAAAATATCTTATGTCCCAGAAAATTTCAAGAAATCTATTCTTTATACAAAAAATCCTGAACTTAACATTTCACGTAAAATTTGGATTCATATTTAATTCTAGAAATGTGTCATATAAGTTGCTGACTTTTATCGGAACCCTGAAAAAAAATCACGCGTTCCTTCATTCAAAAAAAAATTTACTGAGACACATGGTTTGATATGAAACGATGTTTACAAACGAAAACTTTTCTGTTGCATCTAGGGTGTATCCTAATATTGGCAGATATTAAAATATTTTTGAAACAAACTGTTTACAAAAAAAAAATCGTTTTTAAAATAATCATAATAAAAAAAAGCGTTTATGAGATATTTGATCTTAAATGAGTGATAGTCGATTTTTTTATCTGAGGGATTATTTTTAAAAAGAATATTTTAAATTGAACTCTCATGTGTAGATTTCCTCCTAATCTTCAATTTGCATATCATAAGGTTGCCAGAATTTTTTCAACACATATTCGGGCCGGACAAACCGGGCTATTTTTATCCAAAACTTAACAAAATCTGGGCATTTGATTTCAAAATGGTCAACCAAAAATCTTTTTAAAATCCGAGCAAATTTGGTCAAAACCAGTTCATCAAAAATCAAGAAAAAAAGAGGAAAAAATTTGTTTCTTTCATATTTATCAACAGATTTGAAATCTTATTTTAGGCTATCAAAAAACCTTTCTAGATTACTTTTATGAAACTTGCTCAGAAAATTTCATTTTGGACGCATAAATAAAAACAATTAAAGCAAAATTTGTTTGTAATGTTTGATTTGAGAATGAATATGAGAATAACCTAGGGCAAAATCCGGGCTTTTCCAATGAAATCTGGGCAACCGGGCCGGATCGGATTTTTTCAAATATCATATTTAATATCCGGGCAAACCTGGATAAAACCGGACAATCTGGCAACCTTAGCATATCATCATCTGTCCTAGAATTTTTATGAGAATAACTCTCATCGATCAGGTTAATATCAAATCTAACCTAAAAAAAAAAAGAAAGTCACAGAAATAACGTGAACTTCACATTTCATTGAACAAGGAATCATACTATTTATTGAAATGAAAAAAGGATTGCGAAATCAGGTTAGAAAAATTTCAATGTAACAAGGCTTCCAACATTAAAATGCGATATTTACTATTTATTTTTGATGTTGAGTATAAAAAAATTTATATAAAAAATATCCTTAGTGGATGCTTAGAGATTGCAATAGTTTTTGTTTTTTTTTGTATAAATATCGTATTCAATCCTAATTTATTTTCTTGATGTAGATTTCATTTCCTACCGTTTAATATTTTTTATTTTGCAAAAAATTAGCTCTATTAAGTAAATTTTTTAATCGCCATTTAAATGCGAAATAACAATAAAGGGAATGTCAAAATTTAGGGAACTAATAAAACAACATTCTAGATAAAATTCTCAGTTCAAAATATTTGATACGCCAATCTTTCGAATCTGGAGTTCATGAAATTCATGAAAATTCAAGTATTATGAATGACTTTTTAATCATTCACATGCTTGTTTGTTATGTTGAATGCGCATAGTTTAAGGAATAATAGATTATAAATTTAAAAAAGTTTGATAAGCCGAAAAGGATTCATTGATGCCGTGAAGTAAATTAGCGAAGGTTTTTTTTTTCTTTTCGGGAATTGATATTACATCAAAAGTCATGTAAATTTAGTTTGTAGGATAAAACGTTTAAACCTACAAGTATTTCTAATACTGTGTAGTATTTTTCCTCAAGACGTCGGGTCAGTTAATTAAAAAAAAATTTCACTTATCCTATGCATATAGGGTATCCTAGACCAAAGTGACGGATAGAAGTGTTGAACCATCTTAGATCTAGTTTCACAGCTTACAAACTTGACAAAAGCTTATTAAAAATCTTTATAGGTGTTTTCACAAAAATATTTAATTAAAACCGTAGAATTTCCTTTATTTCTAAATTGCAAGCAAATTGCAAGGAAAAAAGCAACACTTTGTATTGTGAATAACTTTTGAATCCATGGATAGAAATTGATTAAATTTTCAGATAAGCTACCTAATAATGAAATGTTTACGTGTACAAAACTTGGTGACAATCAGTCTAGCGGTTTTCGAAATAGTGTTCAACACTGAAGTTTTAATAACAAAATTTTTTAGGCAGAATCGAGAAAAATTTTGTAAAGTCCTAGTGGGAGACCCAAAACAGCTGGAAATGAACTATGCGACCAAAATGAACATGATGAATCGTTTAAGAAGTCTTAGAGGACTCAATAGTTAGCTAAAATTTGAATACAAGTGAAGATTATTGCTTCCATGAAGTGAGATGAATGTTAGACGTTTTTTCAAGCTAAATCTGAAAACATGAATAGAGGCAGTGATAAAAATAGTAAAAATTTTCTAACTGATTCGTCTGCCTTATATATAGGCCTGTCTTCATTTCTACAAGGTAGAACCGGAAAAATAAACAAAATGCGGTGGTCAAATCGTGCGCAAAATATTTGGAATGCTTAAGGAGAGATATTTTGTAAAATTTCGTTATGGACAGCGAAACGAACTTTTTAGCAGTCAGCTGGCAGGTCTCCAGCCAGAAACTTTCCGTTGACAAGTCGCGTCTGTGTTTCTCGTAGATAAAAAAAGGGAAAACATTGAAAAAAATAATATCTAGTACTTGAGAAGGCTAACGAACTGTAGAAATAGCAAATTACTCAGTTTTTCATAACGATTGACACGATGAATGGCTAATAATACAAAGAAGACTGCCTCGAAATGCGACCGTTTTCTCTGCAAAGCATTTCAATAGGTCCCATTAAGTTAATACTCTGTTTAAGTTGAATACCATTACCAACTGTGGTGTAGAGATAAAAAGTCAAAAAAGTTGTTTTTGTGCCGAAGAAGGGGAAATTGCTTAATTTGTTATATCTTCGACCAAATCCAAAATTTTGAGTTTTTTTTAAGTCAAACTTCAGAAAACAGCAAACTTAATCAAAAGTAGCCTTGATTTGAAAAAGGTGGTTCATAGTATGAATTATAGACGGCGCACGTGTTGCCGAAAAATTAAAGTTGAAAAATTTCTTCATTGGACACTATCTTAAAAACCACTAGACAGAACTCCACGAAAATTTGCATATGTAAGCACTCGTAGCTTTGTTAAAGTTTTATCAATTTCCATCCAAGCATTCAAAAGGTATTCACAAAACAAAGTGTTTCATTTTTTCGAATACACTCCTTAGATGAAATCTAATTTCACTAACGACATTCATTAAATTTGGAATATTGTTGTTGATTCGGACGTTTTATGGCGAATTTTTGTTATAAATACACATTTTTTTTTACCAGTTGTTCAGACATTTCGAGTTTGATACTTGGGCATTCGTTCCTCTTCAGTGGACAAAATTACTGGCTTTCGTCAATATTTACTAATTTTTTTGTGGCTCCAGAGAGCCGGAAGTGTTGAATGTTATTGAAACCTTATCATCACCAAAACTGCTGGTTCTCAGAATTCAGTGTTCGAAGTCTCTATTTTGTTATCTTTAAAATACATTCCACGTGGCTTGTTTACGTTTAATGATATAATGGATATTATTAGCGAATTTCTGCTCTGGTTTATTTTGGTCGGAATGATGCCGTCATTACATTCCTTGACACACTTTCCTGGTTTCCTGGTATTGGGATTTATTCAGTTCGCCAGCAGGATCTGTTGCTCCACTAATAGGTATACCTTTTACGTTTTTTTTGTTATCTCAACCCAAAATCACCTGCCGCGTTATCATCTCGGAAAAATCGTCAAATTAAAATTCAACACGACCCACTCCCGCAAATTAAACTGTGCCATTTTCATTTCCTGGCGCGCGGCACGATAACTCGGCAAAAGGCATCAGCCAGCATTCACACTCTTATTCTTCTCACTCTTTAGGTGAATACTGACTGACTGCCAGGCGCAACTTGTGCCATTTTTGTTCTATTCTTCTGGGTAAAATCATTTTCATTCCATTTCTTCCACTTTTGCCCAGGATGGTGCCGTCCCGAGGCTCTCGCCACTTCCTATCTTCCGGCTGCCGTTCTTCCGTTTCCTTGGGGACAGCCACACTTCCTTTCGGATTGCAGCTTGTGCTGTAGGCCAAATTCCACCCACTCACTACTCACCCCAACAAACCTCCCAGTGGTACAATAAATGACAGTTGATTGCAGGCTTTGCCATTGAGTAGGCGATTCTGTGGTATAATTTTTAATGAAAGTAGCTTTTGCACTTCGGGGACTGACTGAGGCCAGCCAGCCTCAGCGTAGTTGGGGACATTTTTCCACGGTTCCATTTCGGGTGCTTTTCATTTTCATTGCAACTGGGCTTTGCTGACTGAGTGTTGATTTTTTGCTGCTTCATGGAACCCGAGAGATGGAATCAGGACGACGGAATCAGGATGTAGGATATCACTGTGCCTCTGCCTTTGCGATAATTATTATGGGACAGGTCATCATATGGTTGGATTGTTAGCAGAATCAGAGAATAGTGAAAAATTCCAACATATGCAGGTGCGGTAATAATGTGATGGTTATTCTTTTGTTCCAATTTATTCTGAAAGCTTCTTTCAGTATGAGAATAGATGAATTTTTAATTTATCTATACTTTAAAACAACAAAAATAATTATTTGAACTACTTGAAGTTGCATCAAAAACATTTAATAGATTACTTGCTGACCCGGCGTGCTTTGCTACACCTTCTAGGAAACAATGTGTCAAAAAGGAATTAAATTTTTAATTTATTTTTAATATCTTCACAATAAAAGCTGCAATATGAAATTAGAATTTCAATGCAAAGCAGATTAGATTTTCTGAAATAGTTTATTTTTTCCGACTTTTTATTCAATCTTTGTTTCTGATCATAATTTAGAACTGTTTTTTATTTGCCTCCCATCCAATACAAATACAAAATACACAACATTATTTCAACCTACAATTTATTGCTTACTGTTTGTTCGAAAAAAATAACTAAATCAGTAAAACTGAAGGACGATTACTACCCATGGATCATTCTTGATCTCATGACATTGTTGAAAATAAAAAACAATCAAAAATAATCAAATGAGTTGAAAGAAACCCTGAAGATACTCACCTAGGAGAAATGCTCAGCCATATAACGAAAAAAGTTGAATTTACTGAAAGGAAATGCAAAAAGACTTATTTCAAAATATTTTGAACAATACACCACATTCAAAAATCTGACAAAACATCAACTCAATACTTGGTAGATCACATGATAATCCTGTTATAAACTTTACTGACAACGATAAGGTTGTAGAAAATCAAACCGAAATATGTGATATATGCAATCGTTATATCACCAGCTTTGGGAAATCGCATGCAATTAATAAATATTTCTGTTGATTCGACTAGCAATAGTCTATCAAAGGGGTGAACAATCTTTTGAAGCAACGGGACTGTTTTCATTTGAAATTATTATAACAGGCCGCATTTAAATAAAATTTAAAAAATAATAAGTTATGAAAAATTTTAGACAAAAAAAAAAACTGAAAAAGGATAAATAAACTTAATTCATGTACTTGCTTAAACTTTATTTTAAATTCAAAATGATGAATCCAGCCGAAATTGAATATGTTCATCACTAAATCTTGATAATTTTTCAATAATTCAAATGTTTTAATTGATTTGAAACGTTTAGTTCTATTTTACAAAAAAGAAATCTCATTCGCTTCCCTTTTATTATTTAAACGACAAATTTTGAATGTCTTTCGATGGTTCATAAAAAGAATTTAACCGTTTTCTGAGGAAACCCCTCTTTTGCTCGAATCGATGAGATGGTATTTTTGTCATCACTTCCCTTCAAAAGTTTCATGGAGCTGATCCATAGCGATTTTTTCTGTGCCCATTTTTGAAAAGTTTATTCACAATTTTTTCGTGAAGCCTCAATATTTTTTCTATAAACGGTGATTTTTTTAATTTGAAGTTCCGTAAGAATTAATTGCATTGAGATGTTGAGCAGGGTTTCAAGATCATGAATTCTTCATAATTTCACAGATTTTCAAAAAGTTTTGTCAATGATACAGTTTAAATTTTGATTCTTGAAAATTTGTACAGATTTCATAAATTTTATAAATTTAATTTAGATATCTCAGCGTTAGGCTTTCTTTGACTGAATCACGAAAATTTTATGAATTTGGTAATGTGGATTGCTAATTTTGAAGTAAAATGACTCAATTTAATCAATGTTTAGTTTTAGTTTTTTAAATAACTTGAAAATAGGTTAAAAATAGTTGTTCAATTTGTGTACTTTTTTGATAAAACTGTGAATACTAATACTTATTGACTCAATGATCAAATTTCGCTTTACCGCGAGTTATTTAGAATTCTGATAAAAATGTTATGAACGTTTTCTTTTCGTTATATTTTTTTCCTAACCTGCAAAAAATTTTGACGAAATTTTTAACAATATTAAACCTAACTGAATCTTAGATATTTTATAAACCGTAAGTCAAAACATTTCGCAGTCTTCAACAATGTTGTTGAATGAATGAAAATCTGTAATATCCAATATTCAAAAACTTTCTTGATGTCAGAAGAAGCTGCAAGCTTATTTTTTGAAATTTCCATAAACTGTAGAACTCAATTTTAAGAACTCGCCGTGTCTATCTCTGATACAAGAATATTTTGATACATTTTTCACGTCATATCACCGAAGCTTAAATCACTAAAGATCTAATGTCTGTTCGCAGTGGAAGGAATTCAACAAGAAAAAAAAATCACCGAAACTTGAAGTGGTAGACGAAATCAGGGAAATGTTTTGAATTTAGGACGCCAAAATCTTACAAAATCAGTCATTAAAACACAGGCACCAAAAATACTTATTCCCCTGAGTAATCGCTACACACTTTTTGGATTGAATCACAGAATTATAGATATTGTTTTTTCAAGAAATAAGAATTCCGCTTAGTCATGTCGATAAGAAATCTATAATCTTTCACCCCGTCTTTATTTTAAAACTTTCTTCACCCCGTCTTTATTTTAAAACTTTCTTTATTTCTGCCATCAATCAAGAATTTAAATTTTGCTTGAAACGGAAAACAATGACTTAACTATTTCCTATATTACGTTTTTTCAATAAGTAATATTGCATCTATGCCTTTAAAAGAACTCAATAGAACTTAAATCCCACAAAAAAAAGTCAACAATGTGGATGATTATGAGACAAATGCAACTGCAAACAAGTGACTTGCATATTAAGCTATTGATATATCATTTTTTTGGTTTAGTAGTGACAACTAATTAATGATAATTTAAAAATATAACGTAGAAAAAAAAATCGTGAAATAAATTTAATTTGAGATAAGCTTCGCGGGCCGCACAGCATGTCTCGAGGGCCGCAGGTTGCTCATCCCTGGTCTATCATGTTGACCGTGTTTTAAATTCTCTTTTCATGCTTCAATTATCAGCTAATGAGGTCATATATGTCATAAAATCACTTGAAAATTTAAAAAAAAAACAGTGGTTTCTGATAAATCCCCTACATATTGAAACATCATTATTTATCTTTTCACACATCCTTTATAAATGTTTCAACAAGATTTTAGTATAAGGTATCTATACTGAACTCTTCAGTAAAATTTCTGAAAAACTTCTGATAATTAGAATCAATACTTTTCTGGACCGCAATAATGTACTCTACAATCTGCAATACGGATACAAATCTGGTTCCAGTACACTGAAAGCTATCTGTGAGTTATTGGACCTGATGATGGAAAATATAGATTGAAAGAATGTTGTGGCGGTTTTTTTCCTTGATTTAAAAAAAGTCTTTGACACTCCGATCACTAAATTTTACTGAAAAAACTAGAGCTTCTGTACATGAATGATGTTAGTCGACTTCCGCTGCATGGCATACCCCGTGATTTTTATCCCGGCTTTTTAATCCATTTAATTATAAACTCCATTTTTATTTTGTTTTTTGTTTGTCTGTATCTTCAATAATAGAAACGCATTTATCTCTTAAAAGGAAATATCTATCTACTGAGATTCATTAAGTAGTTTAGTTTTTGTATCGTTACATTCCCTGGTTTTAATAATTTTTTGAAGTTTTTGAAGTTTGAAGTTCTCAGCATGATTAAATTTTGATCGCGATAATTTTTTTTTCCTTTTTGCTGCTAGATGTGCTGAGAACAGTTAGCGTCCATTGCCAGGGGGCTCAAATAAACTGTTTGGTATGGGAGGGGTGCTAAGAAATAAAAAAAATGTGAGAAGGTTCCGCAAACTATCATGGAATCATTTTTCGTAGCCCCGTCTCTCCACTGTATGGAATCTCTCAATCTCTCAACCCCTCAAAGAAATTAGAAACATTTTTCGTACTTGGATATTTTTTCTTTCCAATTTGGTTCCATTAGATGGATAAGTTTTCAAGTAATCCAAAAAATGTACCAAACACCCCTTCACCTTCTGAATTTCACCACTGGAAGGAAAAAAGAGTTTTCGAATAACCATATAATCATTTCTGGAACCCAAATATTATTCCCTGTAAAATTTGGTTCAATTTATTTGATTAGCTCTTGAATTATACAAAACAAATGTAATTTCAATTTCCTTAAAATTCCTGTAAAATTGAACGCATTTTTGCCCTCCATCAAAGTCTTTACAGTCTTTTTATCTTCCCAATTGAAGGCGAGGATTTTGAGCGGAGGGGTCCCAAATAGTTATATTTAGAAACAATCATCCCACCCAAATAACCACCCATGTCAAATTTGGTATAATTCACTTGATTAGTTCTCAAATTGTGTAAAAAATTGTATGGGAGCCCCCCTTCCCCCTTTCTATCTCCACACAGGATGGAGGAAGGGATCTCGAATAATCCATAATTTATCTTTTTCTCATATACCCTCGCATGCCTTAATTTCTTTCGTTTGCTTGATTAGTTCTCCAGATATTCAAACATGTTTCTTTTGTTTATGAGATTCCTTCCAGAGAGAGGAAGGGGTCTCAAGCTATAATAGATACCTTCCTTGGTCTGTTCCCACCTATCAAGTTTCACAAAAATCGGTTCAGTAGTTTTCAAGTCCATATGGAACAGACAGACAGACAGATATTCATTCATTTAAAGGTTTTGGAATATATTATTTTAAGGGGGACGGTGTACCATTGAGTGCCCCAAATGACCCGACATTTAAAAAAACGTTATGCGCTGCCTAGTACAAGGTTTCATGCCAAATTTGGGCCAGATCGGATCACGGGAAGGTGTCGCTCAACGAGCTCGAAGTTTGTATTGGAATTTGAGACATTTTGTTCGAGAGGAACATGAAAATCCAGTTTTTCATGATTAACTTTGGTCCCCTTCTGTCGATTACTTTTTAAAACGGTTTCTTCTAAAGCCTAAACTATGACAAATATTTCATCCGAAGATTGCATTTCGATTCGACTTATGATAAAAAAGTTATTAGACTTCCAAAATGGGTTTACTTTTTTCAGGGTGATATTCATCACTGTTATTCTGCGTCAAAATGTTAGAAGCATTGTCTCTCATTAAAAGTGATGAATATCACCCTAAAAATATAACTATTTTTTGTAGTTTAATAACTTTTGTGGCTTAACTTGAATAGAAATGCAGTCTTCGGATGAAATATTTGTCATAGTTTAGGGTTTAGGCTGTAAGAAAAACCATTTGAAGGGAAACATGATTAAAAAACTTAATGTTGAGATAGTTTTCGCAAGCTATCGAAACAATTGTTCAATATATTCTGACAAATTTCTGAAATAATATGTGTACTTAGAAAGATATGGTTCAAAAAAAAACAAAGTGTATTACTACTTTAACAGATAAAATGAAATGACAAATTCGTTTCTTATTATTCAAGGATTTTTTTATTGTTCTCGGGATTTGGAAACTCCCGATTTGATTTTTCTATCAATATCCGAGATGAAAACTTTGATATGTTATTTTCATGTTGATTCATGAACCTAATTTATAAAAAGAAGGCACATTTTGCATTCAATGATTCAAGGTTAGTGTTTCACTTTCCAAAATTCAAAAACCAAAATACAGATTAATATGTTTTTAAATCATATAGATGTTCGGTAATGGATTGTTGACTTACAAGTTGAATAATTGGACTTAAAGTTATAAAATCGTTTGAATTCTGTGTCTGAAGATGATATTAATGTTATATTAATAAAACTTTTTATTCTTTTCTGTTTGCAGGTGAGTTCTGAACTTCATTTCCAAAGTTCATCTACATATCTGGTAACTATGCGATGATGACTATTGATGAAAACCTAGTATTTTTTGTTTTTTCCGGACAAAGTACCTTAGAATTCTATTATTTAATTAACTGTATATTGATAATTATTTAAACAATGCAAAAAATTACTGTTATGGTAAAGTAGCCATAACATCTTCAATTTTCAACCAATTATGATAAATAACCACTTAAATTATTTGTTTTAAATTGACATTTAATGGCAACGAAAAGTCAAATTTTTAAAGTGTTACCATCGAGCATAACACTTTCGCTGAAACAAAATTTCCTCTAAAAAAATGCGTTTTTATAATTAATTCTATCATAAAGTCACTAATATCAACAATACTGTTGATCATACGCAAAATTGGTGTTCGAGTGATCGATAGAAAATATATTCACCTTTTAAATGCATAAAAGGATCTCAAATTACTGTTTTGTAGTTTAAGATATTTTAATCTAAGTACAAGTACTTTTTTTTTTATTTTTCCGAAATTTCATAATTGGAGCATGGCTCAAAAACTGATCGACTGAGATTTTTTTCGAATATCATTTTTCGGATTCAGCGCCCAATTTTACATCTAAAAGGTCAGTTGATAATGTTCACGATTTTTCTTTAGTTTTGCAAACTAGTTTTTCGTTAAATTAGTTTTTTTTTTAAAGAAAACTTCACAAAAATACTTGTTCTATGTTCAAATCAAATAAGAAAAATCTTAGGAAAACTCAGAATTTTTATCGTATAGACATAAATCAACTATGACAAAATTATTTTTCTGTTTCGAGGGGTTATAACTCTTATAAAACTCAAAATAATGGCTTAAAACCTATTTACTTGTGTTATTCGATTTAAAATGTTAATATTTCCCTGACTCAGTAGTTTTTATTCTCATTTTTTTTTAAGTCATGTATTAAAGGGTTAAGACTTTTGAATCTGGATTTCAAAAAGAATCTAAGGACAGTTTTTTTCATATTTACAAAATTGTTTTAGAAACTGCATATTAGTTTCGAAAATCATGAGTCACATTTTAAATAAAATGTGAAACCAGCTTTTAAAGACGATTTCATATCTATTTTCTTATGATCGCTCGAACCGAATAACATGAATCGTTAACTGGATAAAGAATCCGTAATCTGAAAACAGAAATTCAGTTTTTTATATTAAAAATATAAAACTAGAACTTCGGAAATGAATTAAATCGCATCTAAAATTTTATATTCAGAAATGAATTTTCTATCAACAAGTGAAAAAATAATAAAAAACTGTAGCAGATTTCTTAACCAAGGATTAGTTTTCGAGATTTTGGTATCTGTTTTAAGTCGAGAATATTGCTCTTGAATGAAAATTTGATGAATAATTCAAAATTTTGTGTGTAGAGTAGAATACCTCATTCGATATTCCTGAACCCTCATAAGGGGGGTCTACCTCCATAACCCCCCCTCTTCTTTCCTTCGGCCATGTCTTTGAGAATACAATATTGAACATTTTAACTCATTTAAGATGGAGACTAAAAAAAGGATTTTACTTTTGGTTTTGAAAATATCAAAGATTCAATTTAGTTCTTATCTTCTTGAAAATCCCGTTTTTCGAAGATTTGAGAAAAATTAATATGAAAAAAAGCTTCAACAACATTATTCCAGATCTCAGAATTATTCACGACCATAGAGTTAAAACTTTTATTTCCAAAAACTTTTAGTTTCCAAATAAAAATAAAAGTTCAGTTATAACTTTTGAAATATTTGAGAGATTTGGAAAAGTTTCTCCACACGAAACTCAGAGTCATAGGGAAATTATAGTTTTTTTTCAGTTCGAAATAACTAGGAAGTGAGTTTACTAATACTTTCAATTTCTACCAAAACAAAAACAACAAACAAAACTTGAACAGAGCAAACAATTCCTTCGGCTCGGAACACTCTCCTGAAAAAGTTCCAACCGAGAGGAATCATCATCATGGGTTTGTTTTTCTTCGAGCATCAATATAACCGGCTCTTAAATTTTGTATCGCAAACTTTTCTATTTCTGCACAAATTTAGCGTCTAGAGAGCAGAGAAACAACAACGAAAAAAAACTTTCTCCAGTAAAATGATAAAGAAAGGAGTTTCCATTTCGGATTGTTGAAACTTTCCCATTTTTAAGACACTGAGAAAAAAGAACCCTGCATGGTGCTTGGCTGATGTTGGGTGTCTTTTCTCTAAAAGTTATAAGTCACAAACATGTTTGAAGCTCCTTGGTGAAGATGGAAAATGTTTCTCTTCTGGAAGTGTGATCAGCACACTTGAAAAAAACTGAAGGGGGATCGATACATTCTATAAGAAACTTTCTAAAACCAATCAATTGATAGATAAATATCAAGGAAAGGAAATCCTTTTGAAGGTGATGTTTGAGGATACTTTCACTAAGTTTTGTTTGCTTATTTTTAAATTTGTGAGGTTCAATCTAAATACTCTAAAAGGGTTAGCTATCGAATTTCTTATCTCGATTCTTGTCTGATGATTGATTGACTTGATACTGTTTACATCAATTTGTTTAACTGAAATTAGAATAACATCGACTCAGATCGACAATCTGAAAGTAAAGTTCACCCGGATGATTTTGTTTTTTTTTCTTATTGGAAAAGTATCCAGTATCGATTTACCCGAAATAATAAATTGATACAGACTGCCTCGTTTTGTTGTAGATTATTCCAAAATGAAACAGCTCTCTATGCTAATGCTGGAGGCCACCCATTTCCACCCACACTTGATTCCATCTTTTGCTTCCGAGCTGACGGATGATGGAGGTCGAATGCCATCAGCCAGCCAGCAGGTCACCGGATATTCCACTTGGCAGTCAGCCATTCGGCCCTAAAGTAAGAATCAATCTGGGCAGCAGCTGCGGGAGCTACTCTTCTGCCCTCTTTAAGTGAGTAATCTATTTATAATTGGATCGGCGTTTTAATTTCAGCTACACCAAACCCTCCTGGAAACTAATTAACTCTTAACGATCGACTTAGTCGGTTGGAAGGCTTCTTAAGAGGAAGTTAAAACTTTTATTACCTACCACTTTGAAGAGAGACACGCGAAAAGATTTGCATTATTTTTTTTTAATTCAAATCTATCAGTTGTTGTTTTAGAAAGAAATGTTTCACCTTTCTTTTACATTTACCAGCCTCAGTACACTTATTTTATTGTTCGAGAGAATCAAAATAAGAACATTGGCAAATTTAGGTAGAGCAGTCAGAATCGGCAGGATGAAGAGCAATGATGAGATTCCTCGAACAATAGCACTCCATGAGCTCTTGCAAAGCAATGAGATAAATTGTAGTAGCTTGAGATCATAATCATTTCGAAATAAACGAACACAAACTCATACAGGATCTCAATCAAACTTGATGTTTCCTAGAAGAGATAACATTTACTTAACTCTAAGCGTACTTCTTCAGAGGATATCATGGCTAGCATTTAACAAATACTACAACCACCAACCCGCAGAAAATGTGCCATGATGTATAACGTGATCGAGATTCGATTTCATGACCGTTGGCTTAGAAGACTTGAAGGCTACCCTCTATGCCACAGACTGCGGCAAACAACTTAAAGTTTTTGAATGTCACACTGAATGAGATAATGTGTCCTCTGGTTGGTGGATTTACTTTGAAACCCGAAGATTTTGACAAACCAATTTTTTAAATAAATTTTGTAGCTTTCAAAGCTAGCTAGCTGTTTACTTTTATCTTACGTTTGGTAATATTTTTGCACGAAATATTTTCACTGTCGTCGGAATGATGGAAAAAGAAGTTTCCCACAAAACTCTCCTTAAATTCTTGATTGAAATCTCAACTTTGGTTTATTATTCAAAACTTCAAATCGTAGTTTTTAGTGAAAAAAAAATCAAAAATTCGAAGTGGTAGGATAATAGGCTTGAGAATATTCTACATAAGAATATCATTCTTGAATGAAATGTTCTCAAATCTGCCTTTGATTGTGGTATAAACTTACCACGTAGCGCCAGATTAAATCATCGCAAAGTGGGGATTTTCAACCTAAAAAAGGTACCCAGTTCAGACATTTCTCATTTTGCCCGATTTTCTCTATTTATTTAAGGTGTAAAGGTATAATTCCGATTGTAGCAATCTGCCTTGCTACTAAAAAGTCATATAAACCATACATATTTAAGTAGAAATTTCAGCTTAATCGATTGGTATACTCCAATTTTCGTTTTTACGATGTTATGTGGCTTGATTTGCCCTTTCCCCCTAAACTTAAGAAATTTTTCAAAGGAATGCAGTCAACCAATGTGTAATACAACAATTTTTCATCATGAATTATTATTTTCGTTAGATTTATTCATCCTCAAGCTGATCGTTACGCTTTTTTGCACTAGAATGAATAGAAACGGCTAAATACCCCCAACTTTCCCTGGATTTTTTTTAAATTTGACCCGGTAAACTTCGTCTTACAATGTTAAACTTGGCGTCCATTTTCCATTTATTCTACGCTAATTAACATTAAAAATGCAAAAAATATTGAGTTGTTAAACACTTGCTTTTGTGTACATGTCATTTCCGTTTACTCGCATTGTCCCGTTCTCTTCTATCGAAATAAAACCTTAGAATTTTCACTCAGTTTCACGGGTCTTTACTTAAATTTAAAAAAAAAATAACATTCAATAAATCTTACTTACTTGAATACTTTTTTTATTAACTTTTCTTTGATTCGGATTTTTTTGTATATCGCCGAATGATCAGGTATAAGGTTCTCGTTACAAATTCGATTTTTTAAGCACTCGACGGAATCATCCAACTTGGCAAACCTCGTGCTAAAAAATTCGACTTTTTGTAACTTGTTCCATGAATGTTGTATGTTGATAATATGTATGTTTTAGTTATTGTATATTTACCATTTTGTTGACTCGTTCCGCTTTGTTCGAGTTCACATTAAGGTTTAAATCAAAATCAAAAGTTTACATTTATTGGAATTTATTGCATATGAAACTTTATTTAAATAGAATTTTGAATTTCCGAACAATTTTTGGAATATTTGCCTTATATCATGCCTAACGCAAACTTTCAGCTTCCAATGAGCTTTGGATGGTATATTTTTTAGAGCGGAAGAAAAAACACAATTTTCCAACAGCTTTTAGTTCACCATCCTCACCCTTCGAAGCAGTTTGAATCATTATCCATATATTCACCAAAATCATGTTCAAATAAGTTTCGCCATATACCAAACTTATAGACATGACTCATTTCAACTTGAAGTATACCCAAACAGCACTTGTAATGGCATGAAATCTGACGATTTTGTAAACTGCAAATTGCTTTTTTATATTTACTCAAGCAAAAAATGCAAATTCAATTCCTTTGAGCTTTAACCCAATGAATCAAGGAAACGATTGATTTTGGCAGGAGGAAAAAATATGTTTTGATTTTATTTATTATTCAACTGAATCACAGCATTTTTTTTTCTATTTTATCACAAAAGGCATATGTATGTACCAAATGAACCCATTTTTAAGAGATTCTGATTGAAGCATTGAGATGTTCTGATTTCAAAATTTCCTAAAAACTGTTGGTAATGATTTGCGATTTCATTTAGAATTATGTAATGTTTTCAAGATTCAATTTATTGAAAGGCAGATTTTTAAAATTTAATTGGTCGAAAAGAAATAATGTGTTCAGGATACGATAGTATCATGAGTTCATTTTATTTTATGGAAATTTTCATGTAAACATCAATCAAAACCTCAAATTAAGTGTCTTTTTGATTGTAAATCTTAATTTTCAATAAGGAAACACTGGGGTAAGTGCAAACGGATATCACCACAGTTCAACTGTCATATTCTCTAAAAAATGCATATGTAAAATATGTAAAACCAAAACACACTGTTTATCTTAAAAAAGTACTTGAATTGTGTGTAAACCAACAAAAAACGTGGAAACAGTTTTTCGCTGAATGATTTAGAAAACAAGTTGAGTTTATTTATTCAGATTGTTCATTTAAGCCGAACAATTTAGAAATGAAGAAATTTTTTGTAAATGTAAAAAGTTTGCACTTGCTCTAGTGTACCTACTTAACTGAAAATTCTTCCGAAAGATGCATATCCTCACTTTTTGTTATGAGAAAGTGATTTATTTTATTGATAATATTTATTTATGCTTGCAAAAAATCCTCGCTCACTCCTCGCCTACTTACTGTGAAAGTCGGAGAACCTCGGTTTCAAAAAACCTTGATTGGCACCATAGTACTTTGAAATAGACAAGGTAGGCTATTCCGCCGTCTTCAACTGTGTTGGTCAAAGGCTCCAAAAATAGTGAAGAAGAATTGTAAGCAATTGTATGGAATTCATCTAAAAATCTTATTTTTTTAGAATGGGTAAGCAATAAAATTATGAAATATTATGTACACTGCTTATTTCATAAAAGTTTTTCTAAGAATGCAGGAATTTTTTTCGTTGATTTTATCATTTATTCGAGGACGACAACAAAATTCTTTATTTATTGTTTACAATTTATGTACAATACTAGGGAATTTAATGCAAACTTACCGTTTCATATGACCTCTGAGAATTAATCTTTGATTTCAAGCACTTTTCAGAAGAAACAAACGGCTAATAAAGACGAAATTAACGATTTTGATTTCTATTTCATAGAAAACCAGTAATATTTCATAACTTTTTTTGTTTGTAGTATGAGTGTTGTGTACATTAGACTGCCCCAAATTTGTATAGGAAATTTAAAACCTGTAAAATGTTATACGCTGTAGGCTAAAATTGATCCTAGGCCTAGTACAAGATCTCATGCCAAATCTCATGACATTTTGTTTGAGGGGAACATGAAAAACCAGTTTTTCGTCAATAACTTTTGTTTCCTTCGTCCGATTTCTTTCAAAAAACGGGTTTTCTTGAAGCCTAAATTATGATAAATATTTCATCAGAAGGTTGCATTTCAATTAAAGTTAAGATAAAAAAGTATTAAGCTTCAAAAATTGGCCAACTTTTTTAAGGGTGACATTCATCACTGTTTTAATGAGGCGACTAAATGTCCGACTAGGACACTCGATGTGAAATGCATGCCGTTTCGTCAAATAATGACCGATTTTAACCATTGTTGTTGCGCTCGATTGCAATTTTTAATGTTTTTCTAATATTTGAGTTTGGATTATATTCACTCGATAGTTCGGAAA
The DNA here is from genome assembly GCF_029784155.1 of Uranotaenia lowii. Taxonomy (NCBI): domain Eukaryota; kingdom Metazoa; phylum Arthropoda; class Insecta; order Diptera; family Culicidae; genus Uranotaenia; species Uranotaenia lowii. The sequence continues at coordinate 273,658,802 of NC_073693.1, read as the reverse complement.
GAAGTAAGGGCGGAAAAATGCTTGACAATTAAAAACAAATTGCATAACCACAGGGGCATGACTGGACGATTTGTGATGCCAATAAAAAGATTCACCTTCATTCCCTATCAAAAGAAAGCTACAGCTAATATAATGAAAACGTAAGATAAATGTAAATGGATCTTTTTTCGAAAAATTATCATCTTATTGGCATCATAAAGCGTTGATCCATGTGTTTTTCGATCTAAAAAAATTGTTGAAAGAAATCGGACGAAGGAAACAAAAGTTATTGATTGGTTTTTCATGTTCCCCTCGAACAAAATGTCTCAAAATCCATACAAACTTCAGGCTCGTTGAGCGACCCATTCCCGTGGTCCGATCTGGCCCAAATTTGGCATGAGATCTTGTATTAGGCCTAGGATCAATTTTAGCCTGCAGCGTATAACTTTTTCAAAAGTCAGGTCATTTGGGGCAGTCTAGTGTACATACACGGAGCTGCCAAATGAGGTCAAGCGCAATGGCCTACCTGTTATATTTCAAAGTACTATGGATTGGCACCACGTGCATTGAAAATATGCTTAATTTTAAAATACGCGCCCAAATATTTTCACTAATCAGTATGCTATGCCATGGCGACGTTCGCCCGCGACGCCTTGACCAAGGTTATTAGATCACAAGGTTCTCTTACTTTGTCAGTAAGTAGGCGAGAAGAGCGCGGTGAGGTTCAGTGAGTTTGTTTGTAAACATCGGTAAATTTGTTTGAGCTGAGGGCTTTGTTGATAAACAAACTCCACGAACTCCACAGTAGCACAATCAAAATGGCTGAATCGGGAATTTTACATATCGTTACACCTCCTATATATACACACACCTTGGCCTTGACCATAGAGACGGAAAACAAACCGCCCGAAAGAAAGAAAATTAGCTTTGCTTAGCTTAGCTTAGCTTAGCTTGATTGACTACTCACATCCACCTCAAATCATTGAACACGAAATGCACTATGAAATATATATGCTAAAAATCAATTATTCTTATCGGTTCATCAGCAAATAACTTAGAAATGTTTTTCTTTGTAATTTTTTATGTTCGGAATCGTAAACTAAAACAAGACACATTTCGAATTCCATGATCGTAGGCGTGGCTCAGTAGAACTAATTCCACTTCGCCAATGGTTGCTACTCCGTGATTGACCGAGGCCATCAATTTTGTCCAGAGGTCAAAAGAATGGTGTCTGGGATTGACAGCACATTCGCAATGAACAAAATTGATGCTCTCTCTTTATACATCAATAAAGGCGCCGGCCACGTCCTAGTAGTCAATGGATAGAAGGAAATTAGAGAAAAGGATTGAAAGAATAATAATTCACGCTTTAGGACCGAGGTCACCTCTGCATCCTAGCAAAACAATTTTTTGTGTGGATTGGGTAAAAGGATATGATTAGGAAACACTTTTGACTAGTGTTATGCAATCATAATTTTTGAATACCTACTAAAATAAAATTTTATTAGATATCAGAGGAGTAACCATTACAAGTTTTCGCACAATTAACCAAATTAACCGCCTCAAACCAAATTTAGATTCCACTTAAACCCGAAACAATTTTTGATAAATTTAAGTTGATCGTCAAATTGTAGAAGATTTGAGTTTCGAAATAATAATGGGTTGATCACATTCTTTATGTCCAAAATCCAATTATCCAATTGTATGTATGTATGTAAGGGTCCCCCATCGGTAGCAAGGTCCTGCCTATGTCTGTGTGGCTTGGCCTTCGAATTTCTTCTAGGGCTTCCACGGTCCGATGGTTCGTCGAAGGGAGGCATCCAACCCTCAGAAACCTACAATGGCCGGCTACCCGTGCCGCTTGCAATAATCTCATTGGGTTATCCCCAGATGCATTCTTCTTAAAATATACAATGGTTATAAAATATCTGCTGGGAAACGAAAATTACTCAAAACATTTGATGAATTAACAGATTATTAAAATAAACAATTTTCTTTAATAAAAGGATACAGACCTGAAAAAAAACTTGTTGTTATGCCAGTTTATATGAATTTATATAAAGTTTTATATTCCTTTATGAAATGGTGATCATATACCTGTTGGTTAACTTAAAAATTAAAAAAGATGATTATGATTGCACCCCTGTTGAAAAAATATTTAGGTACAGATGATACCAATCCCCTGCGTTACAATCCGCGTAAGGATTCTATAAGTATTAAGAGTAAAATACTTCACGACGATTTTCCTGGATACATTTTGATTAAAATAAAACATAAATGGTTTAAGCCGATGATTAATTGATGGAACACGGAATGTGTAATTTTTCATGTTTCTATTTTTAACACCACCCTTAACATTAACCGTTTATAAAAATTAATTTTAAACCTAGCTTTACTCGAAACCTGGAATTACAGTTCTGAATTGAAACGTCAGCTTTATTTTTTGATTTTCGGTTTTAATTTCCTTTCCTACCAGGTTCTCATGAATCACATAAACTTAACGCATTTATTAGTTCACTTCTCCCCATGTGGCTACCAGATATCATTTCTATAATTATGAGAGAAATTGAACATTGGACTGATGATAACCTGGTGGTAACTAGTTGAACTAACCGAAATGGAGTATTGGTGAAATTGAGATAGACAGAAACTTTAAATTTGGCTTTCAAACGGTCTACAGTCCCGCTCTATCATTACCACACTAATACTGTTCTACATAGTCCTAGAATACTTAAAACGATATAGATATATATAAAAAAAACACGGAAAGATCTCACCAAATTCGTTCGCTCCAGCGATAGACTCTATCCCAGCGATGCCACACATACCGACTTTCCGGTATTTATACCGATTTTTGAGCAAAATTTTTACCAAGAATCGGTATATACCGATTACCGATTTTTGACAAAACATACCGATTTCATACCGATTTTTTAAATTTTAACTCAAAATTCATTCCACTTCAACATTTCCACTTCATTCAAATTCAAGCTATCTTCGTAAAGGTCCCGTAGAAAGAAGACAAAGTTCGGTAGCTGGCGTGGCGTAACTTTATTTTTTTTTTTTTTTTTATGTACATAGTATTCCGTCTTACGACATAACTTGACGAACATAATTCCTAAAATTCACTCGG
>NC_073693.1:273639190-273655190 GCF_029784155.1 Uranotaenia lowii | reverse complement strand
GATTGAAGGTTTGTCTCTTTATAGTAAACAAGTCATTTTTGTTGAAAAACTTTAGAAAAAAAAGAGGGGAATCTCTAGATTGAATAACTTTAGTATTCTTGTTTGGAAACTTGATTTGGCACCTACCATTGTTCAACGTAATTTTTCTCAACATGAACTTTAATTTATAAATATAAACGATCTCGAAATAGGTTTGATTTTGAATGTTTCGGAGTATACCTTCATTTAATTCTTTGAATGAAAACATTTATGGAATGTTTAGTTTTGATCAAACAACAACGGTTACCTACATATCTACTGAAATTTAGTGCCAAGTCTAACGGCACAGCCTGCGCCAAAGCGAGAATGCCATCATCAATTAGGGTTTCTCCATTTCGCACCTCATAACTCTCGAATCGAGACCTCAAACTGGGTGCTGATGATGCAGTCCGGCAACACTTCAGATTTTGAAAGCCTCTGTAGGTACGCAAGATGCCAATCATAAATTACGCGATTCATCTTCTTCATTAAGGCCCATCGGGCGGGCAGCAGCATCTTTTTCACTGCTTAACCGATTCATCTTGGGCTTCCTACTGCAGATTGTTGGTCAGGTGCATCATTTCGCTTAAACCATATCGCTTTATCGCTGGAAAATACAGATAATAATAATAGATCCATCAGCGAGCCCTATGGATGGAAGCGATAAATTTGTGAACCTATGGCAGATTGTAAATTGCTTTCGTCAGTATTTATGGGTGATTGTTGAGCACGATTTGCCATATAGAAACGTTTGATGATGGGAAAATGAAAGCCAAAACGAAAATGCATTTTAAGATAAAGGGAAAATCTTGAAGATACTTCAAACTGTTTAACTTTTCAACTTCGGGTTCAGAATTTCCGTTTTTGAAGCTTATTAAACATTTTTTGATGATGTTCATACTGCATCTAGTACGAGGTATTAATTTTATGATAATTCGTACAAACCTTATGTTGGTATTATCACTCTATAAGGGTATATACGGACGATAGTATTGGCGAAAAATTGGCCTAAGCCATAACCTCAAATTTTGATTTGCCGGTGACCTCACCAGTGATGCTAGGTGCGTTACTAAAATCAGTATTTCCTTGTTTTAACCTAGTTGTTATATTCATGAATTGATAATTTTTAACTATCGACAGCCAAACGTTTGAATTCATTGCGGAGCGTCCTTAAATGGATGAAGTTAAGCCATATTTTGCTAACGAATTTTAAAGGTGAATTTAAAAAATCTGAAATATATTTTCACGTACTGCTTGGAAGATTGAAAAAGAGTTGTTTCTAACATCTAAACGAATGTAGAACAATTGACTGTTACAAACAAGTAAATTAATGAAAGCCCCATTTATGTTGACTTTAAAAATAATCGCCTACATGCTCTAATTGTTTTAAACATATCCACATAACTCACTACATTACTTAAGTGTGCGATACAGTAAGTTGTTATTTCGATTTTCGAAATCAGAAATCGACGGGAAAGTTGCAAATTCTCAGAACTGATTAAAATGTTTTTCAATAACAATGCAATTGAAAAAATATAATAATTTTTCAAATATCGAGGCACTTGGCTTGGCAGCCCTGAACACCAAAAAAATCAAAACACGAACATCTGTGTATCGCTTTTCCACAGGGCGAATTTGTCGATATTAGTTCCGGAAAGTTATCTGTACCCCCTGTCGTACGGAGTTAAACGGCCGAAGTATTCGCTGCTATGTAGATGACTTGATCGAACGCATCGTTCCAATTCGGATTACCTAGATATTGTTTTGGACAAGCTAACGCATCAGCTCGACCTTTTGTCGAAAAAAGTCGATGATATGGCTTCGAAGCAGTACCCACCGATGGCAGCTTCTTTGTTTCCGCCTCTGAAAGGGACTCCACAAGCTTATCCGTCACCAAATATCAAGCGTCGCGTCGCCTTGGTAATGATGGACTATCGCTAGTCTCTTCAACAATGACTGGGACTAAGTCTATCGATCTTCAGGTATCATGTATCAGAATGGGGGTAGGCTTAATAGCGGCACGTTATCCAAACATACGGGAAAATTGTGCCTAGCCTTTTTTTATCCAAGATTTCATCATTTACCTGAGAAACCTGAAAAACCTATAAAAGGAAGAAATAAATTCAATCTATTTAAGATGGCATAAAGCCTTTCCACTAGGGATTATTAGCATTAAAGCTCTTTTTTACATTCGGTAAGGAATGATAGAATGTTTTTTAAGTTTAATTTCTTAAACTCAGATTCGCTTAAAGCGTAAGATCCCAGAGTACGAAAACGTAGTCTGGCAAATGAGGGACAGTTACATATAAGATGGAAGGGATCTTCCACATCTGATTCACAACTACCACATACTGGAGATTCAGCACGCTGAATGTTGTGCATGTGATAGTTGAGTTTACAATGACCGGAGAGTGCTCTGATCAAGATGCTGCAATGAGATTTATTTAAAGTTAATAAGTAACTCGATATGATTGGAGATGGTTTTTCTAAAAATAATTTAGTTTGACGACAAGTGTCCAACTCTTCCCAGTATCGTTCATGCTGGTTAGAGGACCAAGTTTGAATTTGGTTTCTGAACCAACATGGTGATATTGGGACAGCCGGCTCTGGTCCGTAAAATTCCTTTTCCGACCCAGCTCTGGCGAGTTCGTCGGCGCATTCGTTTCCAAAAATTCCCTTATGTCCGGGTACCCATAGAAGGTTTAATCCATTGCCTTCAGCAAGTTCTTCGATTGCTTTCCGGCATGCGATTACCAGCTTTGATCTAGAACTGGAAGCACTGAGTGATTTGATAGCTGCTTGGCTATCTGAACAGAAATAAATTGTTCTGAACATAATCCTCTTTTGAAGTGCAATTTGCACTCCATACATAATAGCATATAGCTCAGCCTGAAAGACTGTACAATATTTTCCTAGAGGTTGAGCATATTCTATGTTCAACTCGTGACAGTAAATTCCTGCACCTGCACGGCCGTTTGATAATGAACCGTCAGTATAGAATACAATATGAGAGGACATTTGGTCCTCTACGAAACCTGATAACCATTCTTGAGGAGAAGGAAATTTGACGTTAAACTCCATGTAGGGAAAACTACTCGAGAGTGTTAAATCGTTTGGCGCTAGATTAAACTTGTTTAATCTAACTAATTCAGGCCACACATTTGTATGACTCGATGATCTTTCGATATTTCCTGACAGCCAGAGACCAACTGCCTGTAGACGAAAAGCACATGAGAAGGCTTCCTGTTTTAGGAACAAGTGTAGAGGTTTGATAGAAAACAGAGCTTCTAGTGCTGCAGTAGGAGTTGTTGTGAACGATCCGGACATCCCTAAGAGACACATTCTTTGAAGGTGATTTAGTTTAGTCCGAACTGTTGCAACTTCTCCTTTCTGCCACCACACTAGACACCCATAGGCCAGAATTGGTCTTACTATTGTGGACTAAATCCAGTGAATATGTTTGGGTTTGAGTCCCCAGTTTTTTTCCGATTGCACGTCGGCATTGTCCGAAGGCCATGCATGCTTTTTTGATTCTGAATTCGATGTGATCAGACCAGTTTAATTTGGAGTCAAGAATGACACCCAAATATTTAACTTGATCAGACACGGTGATTTCGGAACCATAAAACAGCAGAGGGCGCACCCCGCGGGTGATACGTTTTTAAGTAAATAAAACAATATTAGTTTTTAGAGGATTAACTGAAAGTTCTACATGAGAACACCATCGTTCAACAGAGCGCAGAGCTTGTTGCATTATATCAAATAATGTGCTTATGCACAAACCTCTTACCAGCAGAAGATAATCATCTGCGAATCCATAGGTTGGTATTCCACGGTCATTGAGTTTTCTCAACAAGCCGTCTGCAACTAGGTTCCACAAAAGAGGTGATAGTACACCTCCCTGTGGGCAACCACGTGTGCTAACTTTTGTTATTGAAGCCTGTCTTAAAGACGAATGAAGATTCCTGTTACTTAACATTGCGCTAATCCAGTTAGTTATAACACTAGGCACTCCATGAAGTAGGGCCGCATCCACTATTGATGTAAACGAGACATTATCAAATGCTCCTTCTATGCCTAGAAATGCTCCTAGACATGATTCTTTCTGTGAAAAACTATTTTCAATATTATGTACTACGTTGTGCAGAAGAGTTAATGTTGATTTTCCTGTTTGGTATGCATGTTGTGTCGCATTAAGCGGATGTTGGACAAGGTATTCTTGCCTGATATGATGATCAATTAAACGTTCAAGTGCTTTTAATAGAAATGAACTTAGACTAATAGGACGAAAGCTTTTGGCTTCGTCGTATGATGATCGTCCCCCTTTAGGGATGAATTTCACGGCTATCTGCCGCCAAAGTTTAGGAATATATCCATGAGCAAAACTGCTTATCATTATTTTTCTTAATATGTGTTTGAAATGATCGAAACCTTTTTGAAGCAAAACTGGAAATAAACCGTCACTTCCAGGTGATTTGTATTGAGCAAAACCATCGATTGCCCATTTGATCGATTCTGTAGTAACTATTTTCCGAGCAAAATGCAAGGAATCTAGACTTCCAGAAAAGAACTCAGGCTCTATCGATGAATCTTGATCAACACATCCTGGAAAGTGAGTATTGAATAGACAACTTAATGTTTCTTCGTCGTTTGATGTATAATCACCACTAGGGGTTTTAAGGTATGAAACCTGATAATCTTTTGATTTGGCTAAGACTTTATTTAACCTACTTGCTTCGTGCAAGCTTGAAGTGTTTGTGCAGTAGCTCTGCCAACTTGAGCGTTCGGCAGCTCTTGTTGCTTTCCGGTAAGCTCTGCGAGCCAACTTGAAAGCATCAAAACCTTCCGTGCGCCTTCGGTTCCAAGAGCGTCTGTAGTTGAATTTCAACGTTCGTAAGGGACACGCTTCTTCATAAGAATTTAAAATAATTTCGGTGGTTTTTGCAACCACTTCATCCAACTCAGAAGGAGTAGTAATTTCAGGTGTATATCCATGAAATTTAGTAGGAAGATGCTCCAAATATAGGTCCCAATTAGTTGTTCTTGGGTTTCTGAATGTAATTGTTTCTAAAAACTCACCTGAGTGTTCAAAATAGATAAACCTGTGGTCAGAAATCGATTCTTCGTTAGGCACATGCCAATTTGAAATTTCCTGAGAAATTGTTCTAGAACAAAGTGTGATGTCAATCACCTCTTCTCTGTCACACCTAACAAAAGTTGGTTTATTTCCTACATTTAGAATTTCTAAATCAGTGCTGCTTAAATATTCCATTAAATTTAAGCCTCTCAGATTGATATCTGAGCTACCCCATACAAAATGATGGGCATTGGCATCACAGCCAATTACAAGAGGTATATTTTGTGATTCACAGAATGAAATGACATTTTTTAAATCATCCGTAGGGGATGATTGTTCATATGGCGAGTATGCTGAACAGTAGACGTATTTTCTATCAGGCAGCGAAACCTGAACGACGCAAATATCTCTTGTTGTTAGATTGGGTATAAGTGTTGCATTTAAAGAATTGTTTATCAATATACATGCACGAGGCATTATTCGGGCATTAGTCATTCCAATTACACTGAACACAGTAAAGTTTGGTTTGAGCAAATTCCCTAAGTAAAAAGTTCCATTTCGGAAATAGGGTTCTTGGACCAAGGCGATTGATGCAGTTCCATTAAGGATTAAACGACATAAGTTAAGTGTAGCGGTTCTTTTGTGCTGCAGATTTATCTGTGTAACCTTAATAGAAAGCATTTCTATCAAAGAATTCCACACATATTTCCATCACACACAAGAACCTCTGCACCTTCATATCGACGCATGAAGCGGGGTATCCCATACAGGATGAAAATTTTAAAATCGTGTGTATAATCTGAATCCCACGAGTTGCCAGGAAAAATACGACCCTTTGCACCAGTGCCTGGCTATAGTGCAGACCTTAACAACGTTCTGCTTAAGATAGGATTATTATACACCCTCCTACCCCCACTTTGGGGCCCGCAGGCACAGAACCACCTTGAAGCGGGTGTTTACAAAATTTAGGAGAATACAACTTGTGCATGCACATTAATAGCAATAAGCACAATTGGTGAATCCTCCCTGAAGAAACTTGGCTTGAAACCAAGCCAAGGTTCCCCCCTCCCAATGTGATAGTCGCATTTGAAGAATGACTAACGCATATGGGAAGTACTGGATAAGTCGCCTTTTACGACGTGGACCAGTATCCCAGTGGTAGTATTCTATAAGCCGCCACCACACAGCCAAGCTTATCCGTCACCAAATATCAAGCGTCGCGTCGCCTTGGTAATGATGGACTATCGCTAGTCTCTTCAACAATGACTGGGACTAAGTCTATCGATCTTAGTGATCTTTCAGTCCCGTTTATTGTTCCTCCACCTCCGGCACCTAATTTCTGGCTGTATCTAGCTGGACTTCAACCGCAAATAACCGATGAAGATGTCAACAAAATAATCTCTCTTTGCTTGGATATAGCCTCACCAGTGGAAGTGAAACGATTGCTCCCGAAAGGAGTAGATGGCTCCACTAGAAGATTTGTTTCTTTTAAAATCGGATTGGATCCTTCGCTCAAAGGTGCCGTGCTGAACACAACAACCTGGCCCTCGGGGATGCAGTTCCGTGGATTTGTGGATCAGCCAAAAAACTTCAACCGCCGGCCTCAGACTCCTGCCCCATCGGTTCAACTCTTCCAGTCAACTGTCGAAGCTACCACACCGATAGTTTTTGGAACGAATCGGTCAACAACCGTACCGGTGTCCTTGAGGTAGACCCTCTTAGAGGTTTGAAGGTTGATGGAAATCACATGGTTCTCATTCCAACTGACAACGACGACGAGACACTAGCTCTCTGCTGTTTATCTCTTGACCGTTTTCCTGCTGTGGGAGGATCAGCCAACGCTTCTGGGGTTTCTCCACTGGGACGCAATGAACTTGGCACTTGGGAAGCCTCAAAGCCCCTCGACTCAGTCGCGCTGTTTCCAGCCAGCGTTTTCAGCCGTCCCAGCCCTAAGTTCGAATGCGGCGATGAGGTCCTCCAGCCTACTCATCCAGGCAAGTTTTCATTTTTCCCCGGAACATTCTCGTTGTGTGATGAATTTGATGATGAAACCGCAGATCCTACTAAGTCTACCAACACATCTCGTCACCAGGACGCATCTTTCTGAGCCCATCTTCGACACCAGGACGCATCTTTCTGAGCCCTCGGGAGACCCCTGAGCCCTTCGTCTCAGTCGCACTGCTTCCGCCTTCCGACAGATGCATCCAGCTAAACACTCCTGACCTCGGATATCCGGCGTTTTCTACTGAGCCTTCAGCACCGGGACGCAACGAATTCGGAACCACGAAGACCCCGGAGCCCTTCGACTCAGTCGCGCTGTTTCCAGCCAGCGTCAACAGTCGTTCCGGCCCTGAGTTCGTCTGTGGCGAAGGGGTTCTCCAGCTTGCGCTATCAGGCAAGTATGATATCGTTGACTGTTCTACTCCGCGTGATGAAATCTGCCTTTCCAGTGATCTTCGTTCCGGTACTGCATCTGAAACGGACTACTCTATCAGCATTTTCTACCAGAACACAGGTTGTGTCAATACCTGCCTGATCGATTATCTGCTTGCAGCTTCGTGCTCCTGCTACGATATCATTGCCTTTACCGAAACATGGCTTAATGGCCGTACCCTCTCCAGTCAGATTGTTGGCCCAGATTATATAGTATTTCGTTGCGACCGTAGCCCCCTCAACAGCAAAAAATCTACTTGTGGTGGAGTGTTACTTGCCGTTAGATCTAAACTCTCGGCTTTGCTTATCGAAGACGTTTCCTGGGACGATCTGGAGCTTCTTAGAACCCGCATTGATCTCGGTAATCGGAAACTCTTCCTATGCGTAGTGTACGCGCATCCTGATCGTTCTGGCAACCTGGTTTTAGCAGAGTCCTTTTCGCGTTGCCTGTCTAAAGTCAGCTCCTTTTGTTCTCCCGAGGATGACATACTCGTCATTGGCGACTTCAACATGCCCGGCCTAAAATGGCGCTCCTCTCAAAGTGGCTCTCTGTTTCCAGATCCTGTGCACTCTTCGTTCTCGGCATCTTCTAGCGTATACTTAGACGCCCTGAGTACAGCGACTTTATGTCAGATAAATAATATCAAGAATGAAAACGGACGTATGCTCGACCTCTGTTTCGTTAACGAAGGTTTCTGGATTCCGACGATTGACTTAGCTCCCGCTCCTCCTTTCAAAGCTGTTCCACATCACCCAGCCTTAGTGGTCTCTTTCGCTGCCGCAAGGATATATGCTCCAGTAAAGAAAACGGCTTCCTTCTGTCAAGATTTCAAGAACGTAGATTTTGAAACTATATCTCTCGTTCTTGAGTCCATCGAATGAGAAGTTGTGCTCGATCCTTCTGATCCAAACGCAGCCACTGAGACTTTTTCGAACATTCTGAACTACATTATTGATCGCCATGTTCCGGAACGTAGGGTAGCTAAAAATCTACGGGCTCCCTGGGTCACTAAAGAACTGCGCACCGAAAAAACTTTTCACATTAGCGCAACGTGAAAATGTACATAGATTTTGCCACCATGAAAATCATGAGAAACTTACGTGAATTTCAGGTAGCAAACAGAGCTCGCGTAGCAAGTCAAATTCACGTAATTTTCATATGAGTTGTAAGTGAAATCCATGTGAAGCATTCGAGGGAGGGATTTGTTCGCTACATGGGGATTCACGTAGATTTCAATAAAATATTAACGTTTTGCGTTTTGTTTCGCCCTCTTGAAATAAGAAGAATTTGATTTCGAAAAGAATTATTTAGCCGATGAAATCACATAACACGATAACTTTTCATTTACACATACTATTTATAAACATTTCACTTCACTTCACATTTAATTTCACTTTACGACGCCCGTCCAGAAAATGGTATTAGGTGCGCCTCCTTTGCAGTTACTTGACTGACCAGCTGCTCGAATTCCAGATTCTGTTGGAATAGCAAAACATATAAAAATCAACAAAAATATTTAAAAAATATTCACTACTTTAAAAAAAACAGTTTCTTCATCTCCTAAAAAGTTTCCCTCAGCCGTAGCACATGGATTCACGCCATATTGAGAACTGTTTTCTTTCACATAGATTTTACGTGAAAAAAGTATTCCAGCGTTACGTGAACATCACATAGAATGCACCAAATCCCACTGTACTTGGCGGATCATTGGATTTTCACGTAAATCGAATGTGTCTTTGCTTTGACAGCATTCAGCTATGTGAATTTCACATAAGAATCAAGTGTATTTTTATTACCTTCTATAAGTGCTTCATCTAACTCAAGCAAAAATTCACGTAATGAGTGGCTACGTGAAAATCCATGTGGATTTAACGTTTTCTTTTCGGATGAGTGCGGCGACTGAAGACGGCCAAGAAACGTGCACTCCGAAACTACAACAAGCACAAATCCCCTTAAACTAAGGGAGAATCCCGCAAACAAAGCTCTGCATATAAAAAAAGTCAGTAAGCATAGCTACTTGAATTATCTAAATCGGTTACAAAGGAATTTCAAGACCAGTCCGAAATCTTTTCGGAAGCATGTAAAAAAACAACGGAAGGAACCAGGGCTTCCGTCCTACATGTTCCTTGACAGCGACACAGCGAATTCTGATCCAGAAATTTGTGAACTTTTTGCCGAGAAATTTTCTAGTATTTTCACAACTGGGTGAATTTCCTTGGAGCAACTGGCCAGAGCTGTCGGAAATGTATCACTCCTAGGGTCATTTTGAATGGTATTCTGGTCGACGAGGCAGCCATCCTAAAAGTGAAGCTAAAAAATTCATCTTCTACGGACCCGGACGTTTCCTGTCCACAAAAAGGGAGATAAGAGAGACATGAGCAACTATCGCGGAATCTCTGCTCTATGCGCGATCGCCTAATTGTTTGAACTGGTTGTTTTGGATCCAATTTTCTCATTTTTCAAGCATCACTTTCCCAACGATCAGCACAGGTTCATGCCTAAACGATCCACGACTACAAACCTACTGAGTTTTACATCGTTCGTGTAAGACAGCTTTGCCAAGAAAACTCAAACAGACGCCATTTACACAGATCTTTCTGCTGCGTTCGATAAGGTGAACCACGAAATTGCAATAGCAAAGCTCGAACGTTTAGGTATCTGTGGTTCCCTACTGGATTGGTTCCGGAGTTACTTAATGGGACGAAAGATATCCGTTCTTACTGTAAATCCTTTTCTAGGCAGTTCGTTGCCTCTTCAGGAGTGCCTCAAGGAAGTCATTTGGGACCGATCATTTTCGTGATCTATTTTAATGATGTACTCTCGCTCCTCGGTGGCACAAAGCTCGCTTATGCCGATGACCTGAAACTTTTTCACACCATAAACGACCAAGACGACATCAACTTCCTCCAACAGCAATTCTCCGCTTTTGCTCACTGGTGCGATATCAATTGCTTGCCCTTGAACCGCAGTAAATGCTCGGTAATATCGTTTACCCGTAAGCGACATCCTCTTCATGCAGAGTACATCCTCGGAGACCAAACCATCATCCTGGGCGTTATTCTCGACCGACGGCTGGAGTTCGAGATTCATACGAACTATGTTATCGAAAAAGCTTCTCGAAGCCATGGATTCTTGTTTCATATGACCAAAGATTTTAAAGACGTATACTGCCTGAAAAGTCTTTATTGTTGCATAGTTTGTTCTATTCTCGAGTACGCTGTCTACCAGAACGGAGCTGAAAGAATCGAGGCTATTCAGCGGCGTTTCTTGCGGTACGCTCTACGACACTTGAACTGGCAGGATCCATTTCGTTTACCAAGCTATAAAAACCGCTGCCATCTCATAGGCTTAGATACGCTTCAAGTACGCCGAAATGCTACACGTGCCCTAGTTGCAGCGGACCTTCTCACATCTAGAATCGACTGCCCCGAACTGTTGGAGGCCATACCTCTCAGCGTACAACCCCGAGGATTACGAAATCAGAACCTGCAGCTCTACGTTCCGATTCGCCTGAACAATTACGGGGCTAACAGCGCTTTCATCGGCATTCTAAAAACTTTTAATCGGTTTTCCGAACATTTCGACTTCGACGTCTCAAGAAACGTATTCCGAAGAAAATTTTTTAAGTGTATCAAGTATTGTGTAGTTTTATGTTGATATTAATTTTAATTTGTTAGTTAGTAATCATTAGGATCAACATGTGATCCGTTGATGTTTTTAAACAATAATGAACAATAAATCGCGTTTATCGTGCGCTCTTCTCAAAAATCGATTCTGTTCTCCCATGGATTGAGGTTTGGGCTGAGGCCTCCTGCTAAGGTGGTGTTAGTGTAGAACTGCCAATATATCTGTTTACATCAGCAACACTGGGCAGCTAAAGCAGATTTCAAAACTGCTGACTCTTTGAGAAAGGGCTTGCAGCTAGTCAACTTAATACTAAAAAATATTATTTGACTTGAATTTGCTTAGCACAATTCAGTTTACTTTTAATATCTAGATCATCTGGTAATGTCCAACTATACTTGTATTTTTTTTTTTCTAAATGCCTGCCTAAAGGGTGTCCACGATGGAATTGTCACACACTAAATTGATTCGCAAATCGAGTTTTCATCCGATTGCCATCAAATTTAAAGAGAGTGAAAAATAACTATTAAACTTCATTTTACCATTTTACTCGTATTTTATTTACAGTCCATACGCAAATGCCCGCACCTTGTCCTTAACCCCGGCCATAAGATTCTGCACAACCTATGAATCAACCGATTTTTGCATGCAAACCCATACTTTCTTCAGTTCCTCGACTGTCTTCACTACCTTAGGTCGTTTGACAAGGTGCTGCTTCATAATCGCCCAGTACTTCTCGATGGGGCGAAGCTCCGAAATTTTGGGAGGGTTTTTTTTTTTTTTTTTGAGCAGGGAAAAGCCCCCTGGAGCAGTTTAGTTACGACTCCTCCAAAGGGCATAAAACCTCCTCACCATTTTATTTTAATTTTTTTTTTCATATGATTTTTTCATTAAGATTGATACAATTTTGTTCTTCATTCACAATTCACACTTTGTGATAACTCAATTGGCTATTGATGGTTTGTGACGATGGGTGGTAGTAGGTGGCGGTGGGTGGCGGTTTGTGTGGCGGGTGAGCGGCGGTGGTCGGCGGTGGGCGGCGGCTGGTGGTAGTGGCTCGGTGGAGGGAAGAAAATAAGAAAATATTTTGCAAAAGTGGCATTAGTCGACTGTTTATAATGGTTGACGCGCAGATGATGAGGACTGGTGGCTGCTTGGTACCTCCAGCGAGATATAATCTCTTTGAAGGAGGTACACTGGGTTTATGGATCAGTTAGTGACACATCGGTGGATGGTTTTTACTAAATGTAATCGGAGATTTTGCAGCGGATGTGTTGTTTACACATATTTTTAAATTTTATCAAGTTCCTTTCTTCTTTCAATATGTTAGGAAGTTGGTTGTACTTGGACTTGGAGAAATAACTGGGAGACGATTTAGTGAGATTAGACTTTGGACGACTAATATCTAGCATACGATTACTTCTCAGATTGTATCTATGGATACGGAAATTTAGCGTTTCGTTGTGATGGGTTGATTGGTTGTTTAATTTGTTGTGCACTTGTGTAAGGCATTGTAATTCCCTTAGTGCTAGGATGGGTAATATTGATTTGGTAGCTTCTTCGTACAGGTTTACTGTGGGATGTAATCGTGGTTTTCTATAAATCGTTTTCAAGCATCGGTTTTGAGTAGCTTGAAGCGATTTTAGTTTTGTTTTTGTGGCGCTTCCGTATATTGAAACCATGTAATTTAATCTGGATTGCACGAACGCCAGGTACATGGCCTCTAACTGTTTTGTAGGAACAAACTTAGACACCTTCCATAACAGGCCACAAGCTGAGCTAACATCGTTTTTAATAAGATTAATGTGAGGCTGCCATGATAGTTTGGTGTCAAACATCAACCCAAGATATTTGTAATTATCGACCTTTTCGATAATCGTAGAGCCAATAGTTAACTCTCGGACCTCTTCGACTCGCTTTCTAGGTGAGTGAAATATGACGTATTTGGTTTTTGATAAATTTAGTGATAACAGGTTTCCTGAGAAGAATCCCATTAGTATCTGCATATCATGTTCCATGCGATTTACCAGTTCATTAGTGTCTCTTCCAACATAGGTCAGCGATGTATCGTCAGCAAACAGGCGGGTTCTTCCATCGAGTGCAAGCTTCGGTAGATCATTCACGTATATTAAAAACAGGAGCGGTCCTATGTTACTTCCTTGAGGTATACCAACTGACATCGGTCTAAGTGCACTTTCGGTATCATTTACTCCCACGTACTGGAGACGATTTGATAGGTAACTTTTAATAAGATCGTTCGCTTTTCCTCGGATTCCGTAAAACTTCAGTTTTTCCAACAACAATATGTGATCGACGGTATCGAAGGCTTTTTTAAGATCGAGGAAGAGAACTGCGGCGTATTGTTGGTTTTCAAATGCATCGTAAATTTCCTTGGATAGATCACTAGCTGCGGTTACAGTACTAGATCCTGTTCTAAATCCGTACTGATGGCTGTAGAGGAGTTCGTGTGACTTGAGGAAACTAGTTATTCGAAAAACTAGTAGCTGCTCCAAGATTTTGCTTAATACTGAGAGGACAGATATTGGTCTATAGTTGTTTACGTCATTTTTGGGCCCACTTTTATGAATTGGAACGATTCGAGCGACTTTCAGAAAATTCGGAAAGGTTCCGGTAGCTACGCTTTCATTAAACACATCTCTTAGCAGATTTGCGAACAAAACATGATGTTTTTTCACAAAAAGTGCACTAATTTCATCGGGTCCGATGCTTTTTTTTGAATCCAAATGATGTATTCTGATCAATACTTCTTGTTCAGTTGTAGGAGTAAGAAAAATAGACTCTGGGATAGCATTGGTCAACGTCCCATATTTATTTATATTTCGTTGACTACTAATAGTTGAGGCAAGCTGCGGGCCTATATTCGCAAAAAACTCGTTGAAGTGACTTGCGACAGACGAAGGGTTACTGGTGAGCTTTTCGTTTATGTTGAGTGTTATTTTGTTTGCTTTCACATTTTTTCGATTGGTCAGAGCGTTTATAGTATTCCACATTGCTTTTTGATTTGAGGACTGGAAAAGTGATCCGTAGTAACTTGTTTTAGCTAGCGTTTTGGCTTGTTGAACTTTTTTAGACATCTGTACAAGTAATTCCTTGAGTCGACAATCATGTGAGTGGCGTTTGCATCGTGCTAGGAGATTGTTTTTGGCTTTAAGCAACTCCCAAACATCGTAATTCATCCAAGGGCAGAAACCTTTTACTTTGGCTTGAATTTCAACTTTTTTAGAGTATTTTTTAAGGAGATTCTTGTGCAGATTGATCACATATTCGAGTTTTTCTGATGCAGAACTAGCGGAGATATTGCGGGTCGAGTTTTCGAATTCAGCGTCAACTTTTGTATAATCAACTATGGTTTTCTGGAGAATAGTTTTGAAATTTGAATGGGTTGAATATTTTCGGCACGAAATTGACCTTATTATCCGCATGCCCCTTCAGCAAGTCCTTGGAGAAGTGGCGTAAGGCCAAATCCGGCCAAAAACATTGTTGGGACGTTGTGGGCCTGCAGGAGAGGAAGCAGCCGCTTCTGGAGGCACTCTTTCATGTTCTTACACCTGTCCATTCATCGTATCCTGGGTCACGAAAGGTGCATTCCGCTTCCCGCACGTGCAGATGGCTTGCCAAACCAGGAATTTATTCGCATGTTTGGACATCTTCTAAGTGCAGACATGCTCCGGAACGCTGAACTTATCCTTCACCGGAAAAACAGGTTGCCGGGGTTCTGTTTGAAGTCGGTTTCCACATATGTTTCGTCGTCCATGATGCAGCATTCAACTTTCGTCAGCATGTTGAGGTACAACTTCCTGTCACGGATTTCGGCGGACTTGTTCTGCTTCTCGTAGCGATAAGGAGCCTTTTGTACCTTAAACGTTCAAAGCCCAGCCTTTTAAAACGAACACACACATATAGGATCTCAGTGAAACTTCATGTTTCTTTGAAGAGATCTGAATTCTACTTAAGACTAAAGCGTACATCTTCCAATGATATAATGGCTAGCATCTTACTAATGCAAACACCACCAGCCAACAGAAAGAGTCTTAGTTTTAGCCTTCTGGACAAAACTTTGGCTTAGGTGCAGCTTCTTAGCCACATCTCGAACGGAGGCGTTTGGGTTTCGGTTTGGGAAGGCCCCAATTACGCAGTTGTGATTTTTGGTGTTGTACGGAATACTTTTTCCTTCACTTTTGGGCTTCCGATCGGTAGACAATCGTTCCTCGAACCGCTTTATCACTCGCGACACCGTGGAATTCGCGATTCCAATGTTTTAGCGATGGAACGGTGCGAAAGATTTTATCACTCACGAGCTGTTCTTTCGACTCCATTTCTGCGAGTTTTGATCACAGGACTTTAAAACTTGCAGGATGTATACAATGCACTATGCACTAAATCCACCGAAATTTTCATTAAATTCTACCCAACACGGTTAAAAAGTTAGATCAAATTCATCATGTGACAATTTCATCGTGGACACCCTTCACGTCAATGTGATGCTTCATCAAACTTTCTTATTATGATGCATAAGCCGTAAAATTATATGTGGTTGTTGGGAGGTGGCCTAAGATTTTCAATTCTTTCGATAGACTCAGAATGGGGGTAGGCTTAATAGCGGCACGTTATCCAAACATACGGGAAAATTGTGCCTCGGTGCCTCCAATGGTCCTTCTTCTTTCGCATGCACAGAACAGATAAACGCATATGATTTGACTCCAAAAACACAACTTTAACACGTTCGTCGCCACGGCACCCATATCCGGGTGACGGGTGTATTTCCTGGGAGGCCCCGTCACATCAAAAAGCGTGTGATGCTCTCTTACTTGAGTTTACCGCTCAGC